>NC_092362.1:1871760-2171760 GCF_030848805.1 Temnothorax longispinosus | reverse complement strand
CGCTCTCCGTTTCTCCCTATTCCCTCTCTTTTCGTTTTGTCTCGGTCTGACAAAAACGTGGCGCAAAAGAGTCTCACGCTGTGTGGCCAACATCGGTGTAATTATACACGCGAGTGTAACACGTCGCATGGCACACTCGAGCTTCTGGGCGCGCGAGAGCTTCTCTCGCGAGAGGGAAGCAATGAAACATTCTTCGTGTGTTAATAAAGCAATAAAATTTCTTCATCCTCCGTTAATTCTTGCACGCGGCATTCGGTATTCGGTCGTTTCCATTTCTCTCTAAAAAGGATTCACTCGAAGGTATTTCGCTTCGTTGGCACGATCCGCTTGAAGTTTTCGTTCGATAGAGAATTTTATTAAACAGTCGAACTCTCTGTGTGCACGGAACTGTGAATTATTTCGAGCTTGTTACATCACATCTAAGCTGGCTTTGATAAATATTGAATGGATTTCATGAAACGTAAAATAGTATCCATCTTTTCTGCTATTCTACCGCTAATCTTAGTCAATTCTTCCTTGTTACTAAAACAAGTATCAAGATAATGGCATGTACAGAATGTACCTCGTGTACTCCGGCTTTAAGATGCAATTTATCTCATTTCGTTAGGTGCAGAATGTTCCACTTTTGTAATTATGTAGTTTTACTTACATATCTCTGCCCAGATCTCGCACTTGCTTAACGCTGTTTAAGGAACTTATCATTTATATAGAGTTACAGAATTACAAAGATCAAGAGCAAGGGTGTTATTATTCTTATACAAAAGCGTAGACATAGATTTGTATGTTGTTTCGCATTAAATCAAAAACTTAATTAATGCACACATACACACACAAACACATATGCAGAAATGTCACTGAATACATTTGATATCGTTTATGTGTAACATTGTTGCCTCCATTCGTCTTTATGATTGTCATTTGGTACAAGTCAAGTTTCCAATTATTATCTCTGATTGATCTTGGCGGGAATCTCACTTGCTACCAGCATGGCGGGCGCCAAATTACATCCGGATTACAGTGATTAGTTCTGAAGTCGATTGTATCCTAGTTCCGAAACGCGTGTGTGATATCTACGAAAACCACAAATCCTAAAAGTCGTAAAGCAAAGTGATTCAATGTCAAATCGGCTATTTAAGATATCAGAATAGCGAGAAGTAATTATTCAGAATTACGATTAATATGATCAATAAGTGAAAATAAATTTGTCGAATGTTCACAACGTCGATGATAAAATCCGTGTATTTATATCGTACGATACAAATGATACACGATATGTGTGTGTGTGTATGTGGAGCGAATTGCTAATTTATTATTTTATTGGATTTTGTTTCAACGTGAAATTGTATCGCGATACGAGAAATTCGAGTTCCGAAAATGACAAATCTGACGATAAACACAATCTGCATATTATGACGACAGAAAGTTTTTCAACGACAACAAAATCTCGCATGACAAAACAGGGATTATTTCGCAATTTAATAATTTCTCTTTGCGCCGGGTACAGCGATTTTTACTCCCATGAGCGTCCTTCCAATTTCAGGTCTAACGATATCAACGTAATGTTGTGACATTATGACCGCGATACGACGGCCCAATCACAAACGCGTGTTTGATGTAATTTAATATGTAATAGATGGATATTAATTCGGGCCGCGACGTAAAATGACGAGCTCTCGGGTCATATCGAGGTTCAATGCATTTCGGAGAGTGTGCTTTTGCGCAACGCGCATAATTCGCCCTCACCGAGTGACGTTAATCGCGCGCAATGTAAATGCTCTTGTTCAGCATTACGCGGCGCATTAAGCTCGTTTTGCGACAGAATAACGGTGGTACATGTTTGTAGACGCGAGAGAGATTTATTTAACAGCTCTTTTTTTTGCTAGACTGATGATTACGGCATTTGTAATTAAACAGAATATTACAGTTGGTATTTACAAAAAAAAGAATGACGTTTTCTGTATTATAACTGTAGGAGCACGTGTGCATAAGCAGCGACTTTCTTGCTTCTTTTAAATTATTCCGTGTCATCGCGACAACGAACAGAAACATGTCGTATGCATTTGTGTTTCACGTTAATTTAGTGTTGAATTGAAATAAATCACACGGATAAACATTAGCGACGTATTAATCGCTCGCCTTTTTTTCGGAAATTTCCTCTACGAAAAAATAATATCGCGATGGATTTGCATTACCTTTGACTGCATGTTGCGTTCATACTTAAACTGAACTGGGAAATGACTCCGAGCTGGGACCGGCGGGGCTATATCGAAGTTTCGATATTGCCGTAATTCCCAATTTGCCGAAGGTACCGCGCGCGGAACCGTGGACCGTCCACTAATGCGATAAACGATCGCTGCCGGACGCCTGGTTTCTGGCTATACTACTGGCAGCGTCCGACCGGTTTCCACATCAAAGCGGTCCCTGCTGCCACTCCCGCGGACAAGTCGCGCGGCCAACGTAAATCCTATTATCGATAAAATGTAATCACTTTGACGTGAACGTCGAATATAATGCCGCACGACAAAGTCTTTTTCTTTCCATTACGTAATCGTGTGTAAAAAATAGTGAAACATATCAAGTATTTGTTATATTTCTAATAATGGATTGAGCGTCTAGACCAAGTAAATTCGTTAATTGTTTCCTCTGCTATTCCAGGATGCCTTTTTAACTTCGTCAAGCAGCTGCTTAGCGATGAAACGTTCAATTAAAATATTACTAAAGCAAAATTAACACAATTCAATATCAAACTTTTTCATCCATTTGCAGCTCTATAGTTTACGAAACATTTTTAATTACGATTTTTAATTACGATCTCCTAGCTTAATATAAAGACTAATTAAGCATTGCAATGCAGTAAGTTCATAAGAAATGAATTTATTAAAATTTTTGCATTTATATGCGTGTATAAAATACGTAACAAAATTCATAAATCTAACTTGTATTAAGTACTCCACTTTTGCAAAAGCGATTGCTGTCTTAAGGACCTTTCCTACGTTACCAGGAGATTAACGTCTCTCTATTAGGCAGGACGTAAATGAACTGCAGCACTAAATTTATACTTCAGCTGGTGCACTATATGTATCCTTGTCTAAAAGTACATTTACAGTACTGCAGAAACGGTATGGGTGTGTAGGACTCGGACATATTAATGAGAAATTATTATTGTAAATCTCATAACTAAATTGTGTGTGGGTGCGTGAGTCAATCCCACAATAAAAGTAAATATATTTCTATATATACAATATTTGTACGTATTCTCCAAATTTTTGAAAAATATACGCGTTCGCGATATGACGTGTCTCGAGAGAACAATTAGAAAGAAAAATGGCGTCGTTATCGCTGGTGTACGAATCCACTCCGATTTCAATCGGGAGATACTTGATATTTCGGATAACTCAAAAGTTTCCGCGAATATCGAAAATGTGATGTGCCCTGCTGTTTGATATACGATGATAAATAACTGAAAATAATTATCCATCAATGTAATTTAATAGGTGTCGGATTTATTATTGGATTCTCCAAAGTTTTTCTTAAACGGCGTTTTTTTTAATCTTGCGTAAAATACTTAAATATAATATTTATAATAGAAATCTTGTTTTTAAAAAATAATGCAATTATATTTTAAATGAATATAGATATCGAAGAATATATCGTTAACAAATGTCTTTTATTTTTAAAACAAATTAAATTGAAACTTTATATTCCAAAACAAATATTAAAAACATTGTTTCTCTACTGTTTTTAAATAAATTTTAATAAAAATTCTTGTATAATTTAATTTAATTATTACAATATTTAATTATACCACAATATTTCCATATTATTATTGAAATATGTTTGAAATTTAAAAAATGCCGTTTAATCTTTAATTAAAAATGGGAGTTGCAATGTTGGGACAATTTGCATATTTTATCCGGTTTATTAAACTAAAAATCTTTTATCTATTAAAAAATATTGAGGAACTATTGGAGAAGCATTATTGGAATCGTAAACAAAAGTTCGCTGTTATTACTTTTTCGAGGTCTTTGAGACTCGCGTATTCGACAGCGTTGAACGGCGGTACAACGACCAAAGTCGGAATCGATCGACATCTGTGTTCCGATGAGGGTATATCGGTGAATGTTCCAAGTTATCGATCTAATAGCAGCAGAGAGCGTGCTATATAGAATCCGTGCACGCTCCGCGCCCCGCCGCGATCCGATTCGATGTCGCGCGTGCGACCATATCGATATCGATATTATACCCCGCGGCATGTTGCACCGCACTTACCCTGTACTTTGCTGACAAACAAACTTTACGTGCAATTTTTTACCTCGAATTCGAAAAGTTCGACGATAAACGCCGTCGCGAAAATACATCGCAATTCTGAATCGCGAAATTTCGAGGTTTGTCATGGCGATGAAATGCGTATTCTCCGGATCACGAAGAGAGCGTATACGGATCACGACAGAGTATATATATTTCATTTACGTTATTTATTTATCAAACCGGAAATTTGCGGTGCTTGGAAATAAATTTGATCAGTACATTAATTCCGTAACAGTTCCGCGGCGTAAATTTCTGTTAAATTATATCGATTGCAACGGTATTGACATATCTCTCTCATTATGTTTTTGTAAAATTCATTAATTGAGAACTTGGCTTGTTGTCAACGGTGATTTTTTAAAATTAATTTCAATTGGCCTATAGCTGGTTTTTTAATAGAATTTTAAGTTTGAAGAGTAATTTGACGTTGAAATTTTTGATCGAGGTTTTGCGGACGGAAAAACGATTTTATATGAAACGTATTATTTAAATATTTGTAACATAGTGGTGCGCTTTATGGAGTATACCTTGCGTACAGATTGACGTGCGTCAATTTGCAAAAGATAGAATGATATTTTATTCGACAAAGTGAATGGAAATATTCAGTGTACACTGAGAAAAAAATGTTCTGGATTTTAGTAAATATTAGTTTGCATACAACTGTGACTCTATTTACTAAAATGAAGAAAATTTTCCTTTTTATTAGTACCTATATGTGTGTATTCGCTAGGAAAAAAATATACTAATAAAAAGGAAAATTTTCTTTATTTTAATAAATGGAGTCACAGTTGTATGCAAACTAATATTTACTAAAATCCAGAACATTTTTTTCTCAGTGTACGCATAAAATCTCCAAATCGGCCGGCCGTTTGAAGATTATTCATTTACTTTGAACAAACGCTACCGATTTTTCGATGCACGTGTTTCTTTCCTCATACTTGTACTCCTCCGCCTTCTCTCAGCTAATCCTGCTGAAATAATTATCGAATTAGCATTACAAAGGAGGAAGGAGGTACGTACGTATGCGTTCTAAGTTAAGATGCCTAGCTTTGCTTCGTTATCTGGTTGCCTTTGTTCCGACATCGGACTTCCCTCCTGAGCGACTATCAGAAACGTGAAACTCGTTCTCGTTGTGCCCGAGAGTCCTCCAGGCTGCTGTCACATTAATTAAACACACGATGTAGTATAACTCGCGTAAGACAGCACTCGACCTAAACATTAAACCGTCACAAAATGTCCTAGAAACGTGCACGTCGAAGGAAAGGAATAATTTCAATCTTAGGAACAAATATAATATTGAGAATTGATTGACTTTCCAGTAATTGGCGAGATCTCCGGTAATTACAAGATCTAAGGATTCGTTATTGTAGAAACTCCAGAAAAAAAAAATCTGAAACTAAATTTTAAGCTTTGTTAACGATAAATGAAAGAGTTAAGCACAAAGAGTTAAGAGATAACTAATGGGACGTTAATAAATTAAGACTCGAATTAGATTTTCGTCGGGGATATTAGAATGCAAATTAGTTGCGGAATATTTTCTCCTCGTTATACTCGGGATGTCCTTGATGATCCACGGCGCGTCCTTTTCCATACACGTCAACAGCCCTTTAATGAATTCAAAATCGATTCTCCAAGAGAAGGCTCTTACTTCTCTTCAAGCACGATTTCAATCTATGATACCAAATTACGCGAAAATAGTAGTAAAATGTGGAAGTTTAAAAGTAAATGTCAATTAGTACGGAGCTTTTGGCGACCGTAATTTCAGAAAAACCTTTCGAAAAATACTTTTCTAAAGTGGAAAACTTTTTTCCCTGAATTGCTCTTGTTTGCGCAGTTTTATAATGGTTAATTTATTGTTAAACTTTAAAAGAGGCAAAAAAGCTCGCTCCCTGGAGTTATACATCGTGAATAGCGGGGTGTGCTAAAAGGAAATCGCTGTTGGTTCGAGATTTCCCGGAGCTCTCCATCGTCCTATTATTATGGATTTTTACGTTTAAATACCGTAAAACAGACGACAATTTCGATCTTATTATAAAATCTGTACAATATGTCGGAAAAATATTATCGTGATGTAATAATTCATAGTTATTAAACTATTATATAACCGACGGATTTATAAGTAATGACAGTTTTTTACGACATATTTATTAAATTATTCAGCGGACGTGTGAAGTCCGTTTACAATTTTTTTACATTTACATAATTATTAACAATTGTGTGCGTTTCGTGGTTTATTTATCAAACCGGGAATTTGCGCGGAGCTTGTAAATAAATTAGAATATATTATTTCAATGCTAGAACGTAAATACATTTTGTTGTTATTAAATGAACAAACAAGTAATTATATCATTATAATTTTAACAAATTTATTTAGTATAACTTAAAAAATTTCTAAGCAAATGGCATTCATGATAATCGTTACGTCAGCACATATGGTGACGATTTTAATCGTGACAGATACGTTATCGATATATAGGCAACATGTCAAAAGTGAATATGGAGAGTATAGAGAGAATTGCAGCCAGTGGCGCTGAAAGGAGTAAACAAGAGACCCCACGAAGTTTATGTGGTGTGCGAACAGAACAAAATCCTCGGGCGATATCGCTGGCGCGGCGCGCGCGCGCTGAAACTCGCGGCAGATGATTAGAGTGCATCGGGGGATTTTTCGAGGCGAACGCGTGGGAAAGAAAGTCTTTTATTTCACCGAGAAAGCGGGAAGACTGTATCATTATATGCGATTATGGTACGTATCTGCCGTACGTTGACGCGTTTCGCGTTACCGTTCCTCCTTGTTTGCGCCAGATCAACGGCACATGTGCGCTTCGTTACACGCCACGCGAGTGCGAAGCCAAGCGCCACGATGATACATCTAAGATTATTATACAATCGTGCGTTTTCCCAGATAAGGGAAAAGCCAGTCATTTTAACCGCGTTATTCCAATCAGCTGTCAGATAAATTTAATTAGACGTCAATCGAATCGATTGGACATAATTGCACGCCGTCATTAGAACGATGTAACTATTTTTGCAACCAGTCAACCAATTAGTCATTAATTTCGTTATCTCGTGTGGAAAGCGACCGACGTTGCAAAACGTGCGGCGACAAATTGGGTCACGGGACTAAACTTTGGCCCTCGTATCCACGCCGCATGCTAAATGCGGCTGTTTCCCATCTCGTACTGTCATTAAGCATTGCCTCTCGTAGGCTAGACAAATAACACTCGAAATCGGGGAGTTACATGTAGCGCTAAATGCAACGCTAGGTAGAGACGGGAATGCAATAGCAGTCGGTGAATCTTTGGTTTACTGCTCCCGAAATGTAAAATTTAGTGGTAAATGTGACGATTTTATCTCGTGTCAATCGTGTTGACGCGAACATTTGCGTACGGATAAAACTCGAAATCGGACAGTCACATTTAGTGCTAAATGGAGCGTGAAACAGAAGTGAGAATAGAATCACTGCATCGAATTACAGTTAAAGCATCGTATCCTTTAAATTTACTTCGATGATTTGCAACTTTTGCTAATCTAGTATTTACATTAAAAATGTATAATCCCGAAGAAATATGTTACAATTTTTATCTTATATCTTAGATTTCATTCAAAAATGCTGAAACGCGAGAAGAAGCTGTTGAAACAAGAATGAAATATTTTGCTACTTAATTGCTATAACGAATTAAAAACGTGTGATCGTCAAAACAGATTTAACCCTAACAATTATGTACAATCCGTTCTAATTCTTCAACGTATATTAAATTTACTATTTTATTTGCCATGTGCTTATTTTCATTAATTGCTCATTTCTGCGATATTTGATATCGTAATTGTAATTATGAGATTGTCCAAAAGCCTTATCTCTTTACCGAGATGCAGCGATCCCTCTTGAGGAAGGAGAAAACTGAGATCTCACCGACGACCGAATAATAGCTTCTCGCATTATCTGTCTTTCTGATCCACTGATGCGAATTTTTCTCCGAAGGCGAAACTTTCATAATTTCTTGGTAAGACTTGGTATTTCGAAAAATTTTGTGGCGCGGCCTTCCACCTTCCTTACTGGCGATTGCGTCATTTCCCTTAATTCAAAACATGAGATTACACGAGTCCTCCGCAGCTTGCGACACAGTGACTCAATATGAGAAAATGTAATACCCCCTGAGAGTGAAAATCGGCAGTTCGAAAAACAACGACCTTAGACTCGCGTGAATGGCGCTCGTTGAAACCGCGATGGTATACGACAATACGCGCATTCGAAAAATTTTGCGACACGTGGGACAGGTAAAACGTTCGCATTCATATGCAGTAGCGCTAATATTTCTTTTTGTTGATGCAACTTGTTAGGAAAAATCCAGTGAAAAGTAAAGCACTTTTAGTTATCAGCCATTCAAACGATGATAAATTTAGATTGCGTATATAGAAGTGTTCAATACTGGAATAACGGATAAACGGCACTCACGAAACCGGATTGCAGTGGCTGTGAATATTTTATTTCTGCATTTGCAGTTGGCAAAGGACGAAAAACGAACGCAGAGCTGGAGGAGATGGAAAACGAGAGGGATTTTCTCATAATTATGATATTTTTTCACACGAGAAAATTGCAATTTGGTGCGAACGTATTTTAAAATTTCCGAGTTGATTGACAGAAATGGCCATTTGATTGAATCGCGGTATTAAAATTTATATTAAAATTTATATTACCATGAAAATGATGCATCGCGTACAACTTTTATGAAACAAATGTGAACATTTACAATCTTTGCGCCGCAATTTCGTACTTTGTTCAGCATGAATAATGCAACGCGGTATTCTTTAAATATGTACGTAATTCCAAGTTTCTTCGTTTTAAAAATTTTCAAAGAAAACCGTAGACGCGGAGGAAAGTTTTCTCTCTGGCGGTTGAGAAATTAAATATTTTGACGCGTTCGTAAAACCAATTGCCCATAATTATTGTGCTCGACGGCTGTTCCGAATCAACATAACTATCCTATCCTCCTATTGAGGAGAGGACGAGGAGAGACGAGAGACGAGGCGAGGCAAGACGTGGCGCAGCCGACGTAGCAGGGAGAGCGCTGGTATTTGCATAATATGGGAATCGCTTCTGAGGCCAAGCCATTGTTCCGAGCGCGTCTATGCGCGTGGTGTAGTATGTGAGAAGATTCGACGAGCGGAAGAACATCCGAATACGTAACCCGGCGATAATAATTACGTTCCTGTTCCACGTAGCGCGCGGTGTGCTGCTTGGGCAACGCTCTCTTCCTTTCTCCCACACCGAATTGACTGCACGGGGGGGAATTCGCCTGGTACTCTACTTGTTTGAAGACCTCGTTTCGCCACCGATTGATCCGGCGATCTGAGAAAGAGAGCCGCGGAGAAAGGGCGGAGGGGATCGGGGGAGGGGGAGGGGGAGACCGTTTCTCGCGCTGAAGAACGGGAAAGCGGTTCGTTGACAAGAATCCTGGCCAGTCGGAGACAGAAGTTAATGAAACATTCCGGAATGCTTCATTAACTCTGGGACGACCATGCGTAAACGTCAATTGCGTCGGCTCGAACTTATATGAATCAAAAATGTGAAATCCATAATAATTGATTATAATATACCTTGATTTACTAAATTAATATCTTGAGCTAATCAATAATTCAAGGAAGTTGATGATTTTAATTGAATTTAGCTGAAATTTTATCCAATGTCATTATTTATCGTAATTTTGCGATCTTTAATATTAATTATTCTTGTGTAATTAGGCTTTAGCATAAATTTTTTGTTTCCATTTCTGAATTTGAATACTCAAAATCACACAACTGACCAGTGGCGTAGATATTTACATAGTGTATCTGTTTAGGGATGTAAACAGCTTCCATTTGCTGATATTTTACATTAGATACTATTTGAACGTTATAGATTCAGGTGTCTTTGATGGCAATCTGTACATGCATACCTGTGTGGATGCGTGTTTAGATATGCGAATCAAGATGCAACATGGTCGGTATTGATTCTAAACAAGTTGCTCGACACAGTTTACATCGGTGTTATTTCGGCATTCTGTGTTTCGACTGTTGTATCAGGTTTGATCATCTCATGGCATCTCTTGAGTCGTTCAACAGGCATCGTACTCTTTGATTATCTATACAGCACGGCGACGATGTTACTTTGATTGATTGATTTACGAGAGATTATAAGATATGTCTTGTTGAGAGGATCGTTTTATATTAGGATCGTTTAGAATATCATTATGTCACAGTATTTAAAGCAGAACTAGTCTTATTATTAAAATTTCAAGTACAACTCCATTTTTATTATCTTGCTGCTCGAGCAAAACTTTGCCGCAATAATATAATTATACGGTACGAAAACAGAATTTAAACAACTTGATGAATTTTTTAACTATTTCAGAGTAAACCTTAGGTACCTGGCTTTTAATAATAAACACGATAACCTGCAGCTATTTAAATTTTTTACGGAAAAGCTTTTGAATTAATATTTGAAAACGTCTCAGCGGTGTCAAATGGATGCCAAAAGTTTATGAATATTTCCAACAGCTAAATATTTCTCCAAAAAGTTAACTGTTCCGTAAACCGCAGAAGTTTCTACGTATGCACGTATTAAAATGTTAGATACATTATTATTTCTTAAAAAATGATTATTAAAACATTTCACTTAATATCAATTCTAACAATTTCTCGTAAATATTTTCTAGTTCTACAATATAAAATATAAAATAGTATTTAGAAAAATATATTTTAAATTTTACACAATCTTGGAAGCATCTAAATTATTAAATAACGTGATACAAAATAATCAAACTTTGATCTTTGCTATCTTGTTTAGCTATTATTTAGCGCTAATTAATATTAATGCAGCCGGTAGTAGTAGGTATGACATCTCAAATTCTAGCTACATGCACGTAGTTTCATGGCAAGCTCACGACATCTGGGCTAATAACATGGGTAATAGAATGGCTCCCAGCACGATACGTCTCCGTCAGTAGTGCTAGCTACCGATTACAATCCATTAGTGAAACGGCGTTGGGGTAAAGATAAAGAGAGAGAGAGGGTAGGAGGAGAGAGAGAGCTACCGATATGATGGAAATTAAAATACTGTTACGATTACAGGTTTAAGCAGATCGTAAGCGATGGCAGAAGGTCCGCGGATTCCAATTACGGTGACCGGTAGCGCGGTAACATAACAGCAACGGTTACGAAAGCGAGCCGGTGATTACGGAACGAGAGGTGCAAGGATCTTCGGATCCCATCGTGACTCGTGGTTGTTGTTGTTAGTTCAGGTGATTTCGGCCCGACCGATCGCTGACCTTTCGCCATGTCATAATCACACGAGTCGCGGCTTTTTACGTGCCTAATCGACATCGAGCGGATCTCGTGACGGACCTCGGGTATCGATCTGTGAAATTGACGTCGCCCCGCTGGATTCGCGACACGCGAATTACACGGTGCGCTTGTAAAATTCGGCGCTACACACCGCGCGAATAATGCCTTATTGCCTTGAACGGGGGATCGCTTAAGGCTTGCGCGCGCGCGATTATTTTCTTTCGAACGACGAAATGCCATGCCGATCCCAGTGAAGAAAACGCGGCAGTGCGGCTTCTTCTTCGGTTGTTTCGTGCCGGTCCTCCGGTGAGGAGGCATAAAGGAAGTAATCACCCGCGCTGATTGCGAAAAACTGCCGACCTGACGCCTAGCCTGCCTCGTCCTTTTCACGGTTGCTTGCACGCGCGCCGCCATCCTCGACTGGTCGCTTCTTTTTTATCGCTGTGCATCATGCAGGAAGGTAATCGATCACTTATATTGTATCGATTAACTTCTCTGTGGGATCGAGCGTTCCCCTCCGACAAAAAGAGCTTGTATTTATTGAAAACAAACTGATATATCTTTGCATCATTTCTCTTAGACATTTATCTTTTCATAAATAATCGAGAGCGATTTACAATCTTTAAAGTTAATAAAAGTTTAAATTAGTTGCAACGATAAATTAAAATTATTTTCCAAGGATACAAGTTTCGCTTAAGAAAGAAACAAGTTCTTTTTGTGACTTTTGTAACTTTTATTTGTTTGCATTTTTCTCTTTATACTATATGTACCAGTTTCTGTATCTTAACAATGAAAGTAGACTGTTATAGCAATCATACACATAAAGTCTAATCTTTGCCGCCGTAATCGCGAGCTCTGTAATTAGTTCTAATAAAGGAGCGATTACCATTCCTTGCTTTAATTAAATTACGAAATTAACTGATATTGGTCTCATTAATATTGTTAACCGATACACCAACATGCAATTAAATCCTCTTATTATTTCCATTATTTATTTTCTTCTCTTTAATTTTCGTGTAAAGTTTACTTTTCTTTTTTTCCTGTATAAATATCAGTTCTCGGTGAATATGAAAAGGTAAACATGAAAATATACAACTTTGTTTATTTAGTTAGAATTACCAATTTTATCTCGCTGTTTTGTAACGTTCCCTTTAATTAATCATTTCTTTTTCGAGTCACTGTAATTAAGTATGTGCTTCAATAGAACCGTAAAGCGAGTTATCACGGGAAATGCGGTGTAAAAATAAAAGTGCGGGAGGCTGACCTGCCGGTATTCTTTCCCAATCGCTATTCAGCGCGCGGAAGACCAGATGACGACGATAAGCGAGCGAGTGCATTGCGTTGGAGAAACGCATGGACGAACTGAAGTGTAACCTCGTAAACACGGGAGAAATGTGCCGCGACAAAGAAAAGGAAGACGCTTGAAAGTAACGCCACGCGGAAACCCGGCGACGTAACAATTATCTCATCCGCGTCATTACTTTCTAAGTTTCTAATTAACCACGGCGACTCTCCGCGTACGCAGTATCACTTATTAGACAGGTGTTAAATGCGAGTACGGGCCGCTGCTTCGACACCACAAAATGTAATTTCTCGCTCAAGAAAATTAGTTTACGCATCTCGTTGCGTAAGAATTATAAGAATTTAAATTCGCGCATTTATACCGTTAAAAAATTTTCTCCGATTTAAAAAAATTTGCTCAACACTATTTATTTTTATAGTAAACTTTTTATGCTAACAGAAATTTTTTCATGTTTTTACGTCGAATATGTTATACGGAACAGCGAATATTTCTAACAGGTACTGTTAATTTACGATAAACTGTTTTTCATCGAAAAGTAAAAACATGGTTGCAGGTATAATATTTATTGTGTACTGCCAATTAATGTTTCGTAAACTTTACGTGTTTATAGAGACCAGAAAATATTTGATTGCACCAATTTCAGTTGATCGTTAGACCGAAACGATTAATTTGAAAAAACAGTGACATTATTTGGTTTATCGAAAAAATCTATACTAAAGTCAGAGTGTGTACATCCATATCGCGTATTATATAGCTGTATTGGAACATCAATATCGAAATTTCGACATGTACACAATTTCGCCTATTAGCTGTATAGGAACCACTTGTTCCAATTACAAATCAATATGCGCATATTCCATTTTTTATGGAGAGGTGAAGAAATAGCAATAAATGTAAAGTTTTTAAGTTTCGTGAAGTTTAAAACTTTTTTGAAAGTCTGACACTTTTTTGGAAGAGATATAATTGCATGTGAATCTAATTACGATAAATTTAATTTGTACGTCTGTTTTCTTTTCTATATATATCTAAATTGTGGCATTAATTTAAAGAATAAATTTAGTACATAATTATATAGTTATTTAATTTTCAACGTTGAATAATTTTGTATTTAAATTTTTTAAGATTTTGTTACTTCTGTAAAACATCTTTTCATTGTGTTTGTTAAATGTATCTTGAATAGAATTCACGCTTCAACGTTGAAACAAACGCCATTATTTTTTCAATATTTTCAAGGAAATTCTCAAGAGAAAGTGTATGATTTCCGAGACATTTGCATTCATATGCATCTACAATATCTGCGCGTTGTATGCGCAATACATTGAGCGCTCCATTAATGAGCGATGAAGCTGCAGCTCGTAAGCCGAGACAGAGCATTGAACGTTGCACTTTCCCGTCTATTCGTGGATATTCGTCTCAATGTTCTCCGATAACCGAAGATCGAATCGTTCACCAAAGTTACGAATCTCGCTTTCTCTCTCTCTCTTTCCCTCTCGCCGTGGCGCAGGGAAGGTGAACGCAATCTTCGCGGCTCCTCCGACCCCGAACGAAGATGAAAACTGGTGTAACTTTCGACATGTTTAATTCTCGATATCGCGGAAAATGTGCTTTATGCCAATTGTGCGGCGTTTCCATTATCATGACAATTTCCCCCCGTGGCTACAGTGTGAAACTTCGAATTCGCAGAGATTATACGCCGCCGGTACCGAACGTCGCCGACAATGAGCAACGCAATTAGAACGCTTATAAGCGCTTATAAGCGCGGCGCTGGAAGTACGGCGTCGATTCGCCCGGAGCGATTGCGAGCCGCAGGCGAATTAAAATAATAATCGAGCGCTCGTGAAGTCGCGGATAATCCGAAATTCCAGACCGCCCCTAATGACGGTCCGCTCGCAGTCGTGACTGCGACAAATGGACTCTCCCGTCTTGGCGAAAATCTTAGTCGTCGTCTGCCTCGGCTAATCACAACGCGAGATTATCGGAGAGAGATTACGTGCGGCCGTCGATGGTCTTTAATATTTCGAATTAAGTGGTTACTCAACGGCGCGGGGTGCGTCTCACTGATTTCACTCGGTGCTCCTCAGATTTTGCATAGCTTTTGAGAAATCGCGAATAATCGTGTATACGATGTAAGATGTAAGTATAGTAATGCAAATAATATTACGCAAAGAATAAATATTAAAAAATATTGATAGAATTCTGAGTAAAGAAACATTACAAAAATATATACTTATATTTTATGCAATGTATTATTAAAATCATACGAGGAACATTGCGCAGTAAGAGAATAATTTACATACAAAGAGATATCACTCGCCGTTGTGATAGCTATGCTGATCTATTCTCTGAAGCAATAAAGCAAACACAAATCAATATCCAAGCGAATTCTTCATTTTCAACGATCTAACATTTTCGAGTCGCATAAAGTAAGATAATATTCGTAACATTTACGTCTGAAAATCTGATACAGAGAAAGAACCAAATACACGCACTGCCAATAAAATTTATTAGTTTGTATTTTACACGGAGTGCATGCGTTTGATTATTTTATTATGAATTTAGTGCATTTTAAAATATTAATACGTTTCTCTCTTATATATCTCGCAGTAGTAATTTCGAAATTTATCTCATTTCTCTATTCGCGGATGCAGAGAGGCAAAGGCATGAAAATGTATAATCCTTTGTACATTTTCGTTGGGATAATTTTGCGTGTAATGTCTCTTTAATTTCGCTCACTTTTCGTTAATAATTAGTTAATTAATTTTCATCAATAATTTAGTCGTCGATGTGATAGGTCCAACCGCACTTGACCCGATCATTATCTCTTTCCGCTAATTGCATATATTATTATTCAATTATCGGATATTTTAATTAATGAGTTATACATGTTATACACGATCCCCAGAGGAGAAGACCGGGGAAAAGGAAGTGTATTATCACTAATAACAATTTATTATTTTTATTATATTACATTTTATAGTATTACGTCGTGACTTTATTTCGTTCACAACAGAACGCTAACTGACACACAGGTGTGTGGGTGTGTCAATCATTTCTTTTTACAATTGCTACAAACAAACCTCACTTACTCTCTACGAGAGCGACTTTTATGCTGTTATTTTATCGATTCGAATGGTGAATGAACGCACGGATGTCAAACGCAGGCGTTCGTGCGACAGAGTTTGTGTGTGTGTACGCTTCGCAGGCCTGCAAAATGGCTATGATCTCTATGTTGATATTCCAGTTATTCGGTGAAATACGGTTGGGGGCCGCGAGCACGACCTGCGCTGGAAAACACGAAAGCGTTTTCGCTCACGGCAAGGATCGTTCTCAAGGATGATCTCCGCGCTCGCGCACGAGCTAGCCTCGTCGCCGTTTAAACGCGAAAAGGTGAAAGTTGAGCGAAGCGTCGTACTAGAGGCTTTTCATATTTAAAGGTCAACAACTGGTGGCCGACAATAACTACGATGTTTCTTCCGCTTGCGTGGCAATTTTATGCCAATTTTGTCGCTACGTGACGGTACCGAAAGGCGGGGATGTTGGAGGAGCCTTTTTAATTTTTTAACAAAAGCGGCGACGAATTCACCACAGTGTTGAATAATATAACGATCTGAATAAAACAGCAGCGTGAGAAATAATCTAACGAATTTTTAATCCAAAGCACATTCGTGAAAAGCTTTTAAAATCCTCGTTGTATTAATATCTATCTAAAACTCCTTCCAAAATCGATATTTTGAAACTGTATTATTAATTACAGCTTTAAGGCATCGATAAAGGATTAATACTTTATTTAAAGATTTGTATTACGAATGAAAAATTGATAATCTTTCTTTGTCACACATCAGCAAATTATTCATTATTATCTTAATTTTTACCTCAATTTGTTATTTATTAATCACAATTTTTTATTATCTAGACATTAGTCCAATAACTGTATAAGACTTTAATCCCCTCTTAAAATCAGATACTCAATTTTAATATTTTTAATATAATTTCTTAATCCCTTATAATTCAATTCGTATTCTGTTATTCCTGCAAGTTTAATAACATTTGCATGAAATTAATTATTGATGAGCAAGACGCGGGCTAAAGAAAATCTCGGAAAATGACGTGAGGAGACGATGCGTAGACAGCATGATGGACGGTGTTGAGTCGCTCGCACGCGAATGCCGACGGCTTTAGAGACGGTCTCAGCTTACTTCGTCGGCGATTGTGCATTTCTCACTTTCTTTCGTGTAAGGGGTCCATTAATCGCTCCATATCCATTCGCTGAAAGGGAAGCCTTAAGAGCGTCGCGCGTGTGAAAGAAATATATACATACATATATACGCGTAAGAGAGCGTCTGCTTTTCCTCCTTTTTCTCGCGCCAACTTCTTTCGCCGGAGAGCGGATTTTATAACGGCGCGCATCCCGGCCGTTCGACTTCGCGTATCTCGCACGATGCTCTCGAGTCTCGCGGACTCGTTAATATCGTCGAACGAAAGTAAAAACTTTCATTCGCGCGCGCGCGCTGCTACTGACTGATGTCGTGTGTGCTTCCTAGGAAGAAGATCCCCGGCGGCGTTACGTATTCGATCGCGTATGTGCAGCCTGTGTACCAACCAGATATCGCGCGACTTTACGATACGCTTGGATAACGCTCGACGTATACTTTCGATATGTTACCAGTTACGGTTATTCGGCGCTCTGCCAGCGACGTTTATCGGTATCTTAAATCATTGATAAATATCGCTTGCTACAATTACGGTGGTAGACTGACGCGACTCCGTGTATCTCGGATAGGTAATTTGAAGCTACAATATTTTACTTCAATATCACAGTTTTATTTTAATATTCTAATGACGTGATGTTTTTTTTAAATAAGATATATCATTAATGCAGTATAGAATTTCATGCTATTGATATTTTATACATCTGATTTCTGCTCGCACCCTCGTGCATCTAGAAGCGTTCTATTATGGTAACAAGGTTTCTGAATTGCCTTCGAGGACGTGATGCATTAATATAGATCTGCATTTCCATATGTATATCAATTTGCACATGAACGTGAACTCTCTTATAAGTAGAATGAATGCGCGCATCTGTGACGTAAAAATTATTATTCTAAAAACATGTACCTATATACTTATACATATATATAGGTAATCTTCTTTCCGTGAGTGACTGTATGGGATCGCTCCTTTTATAATCTCGTAAATTTTCATGGATGGCAAGTTAGAGTAGAGGGTGACCGGTTGTTGCCCTACATCGCTTCAATTTTCTTTTGTTCCCTAATGCAGCTCGTCGAGTCTCCTCTGGGGGTTTCCTGCCCAGGGAATTTGATTGATTTGCCACGATTTCCGCAGAATTCCAACTGAGTTGATGGGGCTCGGAAATACCTCCTCGAATAGATATAGATATAGATGTTTAAGGACCAAAAGAGAGAAGATTAGCTTTTGGTCGGTGAAAGTGCGTCATTAAGACGCTCGTCGTGATCGTGTCGTTGTACTTTGCTTAAATTGCATTGGAAATGAGATGCCCATCTGACGATTTCCATGGTAATTATGAGCAACGAAAATCATAGGCGGCAAAATCATTGTGGCGATTGTGGTGACAGAAAGAAAGCAAAATTATGGAGAATAATTTCACATTTCCTATAATCCCGCGTTAATCGGAAGCTATTTCTTGAACGTTAATAGGCTGTAGATTGACTCCCGGTCGCGCGCTTGGGCAACATTGAAAATAAACAAGAAAGTGTCTTTTCCATAAGATGTTTTACCCGCGTATCGAAATTTGTGATATTATTAACACATATGATATTTAAATTACTTCTTAAAAACATTGTTGTTAAGTCTATTAATATTAGTAACATTATCAACATTACGCTTACACGCGGTTAATTAACATTGCCAGTTAATTAATATTGTTAATCGATACGTTTTCGTTGAAAATTTATTTTTTAATAAAATAAAATAAAAATTGATAAATTAAAACTAGAAAAAACAATGATTTATTGTACTTTTTATTTCAAGAGCTAATTGCAGGATGTACAGAAGATGGATAATAATTAAAAAAATTATTATTAAAGTGAATAATTAGTGAAAAATATTTTATTGCTTACGTATTATCTTAAATAGATTAGATATTGATTAAATCTTCACATTTCTTCGACATAACCTTAAGTTTAATATAAACATTGATCTGTTTCTCTTAATTTTTCCAAATTTGATGTTAATTAGTGAAATATAAGCTTTTTACTTTAGAGATAAGCTAAATAAAAATAAATTGTTATTTATTCCTTACTTTATCTTTTCCTATAATACGGGACGGCTGATAATGCAAAATTGATAATAAAACGTTATCATTATTGATAACATAACTTCATAATGAGAGGACACATTATCGTAAGCCGAAATAGCTCAGTTGGGAGAGCGTTAGACTGAAGATCTAAATGTCCCTGGTTCGATCCCGGGTTTCGGCATCCCTTTTTTGTTTTGTTGCGCGAAATCCATAGAGAATACGGAGAGAAATCGGTTTCATCATCGTTTCTCACGCGGTAGCTCGGCACAAGCCGAAATAGCTCAGTTGGGAGAGCGTTAGACTGAAGATCTAAATGTCCCTGGTTCGATCCCGGGTTTCGGCAAATTTCTTTTTTTATTAGATGTGATTTACAGGAAGAGAGATGCACCCACAGAGTTTATTTTTATCGTAAAGAAATTCTCAATTAGGAGCATTTTATTTTATTTTATTTTTAGACATATATTTTTTTTTATTATACTGACAGCAACAAATTGCTTCAATTAAATTATCTTTCTTAAGATCTGCAATTATGTTGTTACTAAATATGGCGTTGAAATGTTAAAGGGATCCGCGAAGGATTCGATCATTAAGTAATAGATAATTGTGAATATTTTTCTCCCCTTAATTAATTAATTTAACCTTTTAGTTAAATATATCCTTGATATGTACTTAAGTAACGGTTATTATTAAATTATTGCGTATACCGATCGAAATTCTCTCGATTACCCATGAAGCCGTCGACCTAGCCCCAGGCTACGATCGTATCATTCGCGTGAGTAAGGACGCGATTATATCGATAATAATGGCTCTCGGTGTAAAAGTCAGCAAGCGTAATTCACGATTCAACGACCCGTTCATTGAGCATAAACCGGCGAGTTCGTATGTTTGGCGTAACTGCATTACACGCACAAATTGTAATTATACATGTTCATCGCTTGTTCGTGGTGAGGCAAGATATTTGACACGGCTGACACATTATACATGTCGCAATCCATTGTACGTTAGAAGTTAGAAGTATTAGCGTTAAACCTTTGGCGTTTAACGGATTATTTATTACAGAGTATTTCAAAATCGACGCGTCGCGCCTCTTCCATTGCGAATCCATCGCTATGACAACTCTTTTTCCCAGTAAAGTCAGAGGTACTTCTTGAAAGTCCTCCCTCTTTCGAAATACGCAAATTGCAAATAAATTACAGTTTATTAAATATAAAATTTGAGATAATCTCCGAGATGATCGCGCGTCGAAGTACGAATGTTTGTTGCGAAATGTCAATGGGTGTATCCATCAGTCATTTTCGTGATTCGAACTAGAATGACTGCTCCACATTATTACCTAACGCTGTCGCATATTATTACCTGACGCTGTCGCGGCTAATTATACGTTCTACATTCGGGTTCTTCGATCTGTCGTCTGTGAACCAAACGCGCACGCGTTTTCCTCTTGAAATTTCAGCGATGCGACTGCCTTCTCTTATCTACGCTTATTACCTCATCGACCGATATCGCCTGCGGGATTCCGAAATATGATGCGCTTCTGGAACAATTATCTCTTAATTAGATTTCTGCTCCGGGAGCATATACGTTTCATGGAGCTCTCCTAAGCATCGCATCGATGAGCTATCTCCCGTTTCCGTTTCGCTTAACATTTCGTCTGCTCCACTGGGAAATACAGTAACCGATATTTCTATGTACATTGGTAATTCGTTCATTTATGAGACCTCGTTTCTTTTTATTGTGCTATTTTAGAAATTTTTGAGAAAGCAGTTACCTGTATGCTTGCCAAGTAGTGTTATCGCCATATCTCGCTTAATAAATTGTGTCTTGTTTACAGAGTCGTGGTTAACGATCTACCAAACATGTTACGCCTCATGGTTCTTCTGCTTCTGTGTAAGTACAGTTCAAATTTCTATTTCTAATTAATATCGCAGACATATTTTTGATAACACTATTGAAGAACATTTATTTTAAATAATCCTAAGGACAGAATATTGTAATGCAAATAATTGTATATTAATATACAGAAATTTCTTAATATTATTATTATATACATAATAATAAATTGTTTAATTTATTATATAGTATATAACAATAAAATAAAAAATTCCTACATACATTGTGCGGATTACAAAGAATCGCGATAAAAAAATAATTTTTTAATAATACAATCTTCTCTTCATAATCTAAATTTTCGGTATAGTTGTGCAAATATCCAGTTTATTTAGCCGATTTATTGGAAGGACGACGTATTGAGTTAGTGGAGGCCGCAATGAAAGAACTTCATCGATAAAACAAGTGTATTTCACAGCCCATGTCCCTGGCGATTCGCGGGCTTCGCTCTTCAACGAATCAATTCACTCGCAGTGAATCGGCGGAATAAAAATTCCTCCTTTTGAGCTTGCACTCGTTGACGTCGTTGTCCTTTTGTCGTTCTTTATCTTCCACGGTCTGGCATTTAGAGGATCGATGAGAATACGGGAATACAATCGGCGAAACGCGCCATTAACTGGCTCGCCATCCTGATGGTCATCGGCCATCAGCGATGGACAAAACGATTAATCTCCACTGGGCCGCCGCTGTGTGGGAGATTACTCAATATTTTTATTTATTATTTCTCTCTTATCGCCGCTGTTCATCCGTGTTGCCGGCCGATAATTACGGGCCAATCGTAGCTGTATCTCTGGCTAAGCGTGGGAGCGCCGTGGCATCCTGTCGCGCGGATAAAGTCAAGGATTCGCTTCCGCGGCGAAGGTGAATCTGACGTAGGATCGCTCGGCCCGGGATTTATGGCCGTTTACTCCGTAGCTTCTCTTTTGCGTCGAGGAGCAGGGCACAATCTGCGGTACAAGAAGATCGATGTTGTTGACTCATCGACCATTCATGCAGCATTTGTCACCGCGCTTGTCGTTGCCTCTCATCGTAGAAATATGAAAATTTTATTTTGCTTCAAAATTTTTGCTTCTCGCGGAATTTGCGTATAAAAGTTTTAGGGACACGGAACGCTTAAGTCACGTACGTTGTAGAAAGGTTTAACCCTATAAATAATGATTAACTTATATTTATTAATAAGCTTTGTCGTGTTCTTGATTGAATATTTATATTGCTGTTAGGAATATATAATGCTGTTAGCAATACATCTAATTATATTACAATACATCTAATTATAAATTATTAATGAAATATCCTATTGATCTCCAATTGATCAGCATTAATTTTTTAAGAACTGATTTTTAAATGACCATAATTTTAGCTTATTTGTATAATACAGGTAGAAATTTAATTTTATCTATGTGGAATGTACGTAGAGATAATTAATAATTATCTCTAGATAATTAATGATTTTCTCGAATAATGCCTGATAATGCAATTAATCATAAATGGACACATTTTATGCAAAGAAGGAATAGTTTATAATAATCGAGAGATAAATTCAGAAAGATATAGAAGAGAACACTAAATCTAATTAATGATTTTTGTATTTTTGATGCTGCATTTCCGATTGAGACTCTCCGAAAAACTTTAAGCGCCGTGTTATTGTCGCGAGCTCGTCGTATCTATATAGTAATTTATAGCGAAATGGAGAGATACATTGGATTAACTGAACGAGCTACTGAATAACGTTTGAAAAACCTCTCAACGTAGCGAGGTAGAAAAGTTCACGACTACTTCGTTGGAAACGCGCGATTCGATATCCGGGACTTAGTGCACAAGTATGCGCGGAAAATTTTTCATCGCCATGAAAGTCCGTCGCTTACTTTCGTGAAACTTTGCACGTTTTCCACGATGTCATAAAGAATTTCACGTAGCAAGTTACGACTTCGTTCGTATCACTTTTTATCCATCTTTATTACTCTGTCCCATCTCTCTTTCTCTTTCTGCATTTTCCAATAACGTTCCGTATGGCTTTATATTCAGCGCCATTAAGTTTCTTCTTCGGGATCGCGGAGTGTGTGTTAACATTGCCAGAATCGATAGACAGACCATTAATTTCTTGTCCGAAAAAAAAATTACATTTTACTCACGATCAGATATTTCTATAAGGCACTCAAACAGCTTGTTTCCAATATTATAATGCTTGGGACGGCAAAATACATAGAATCGCCTTTAGTTATCATCTGTTGTATTAAATACCGTGCGAACTTCTAATATCGGTACGTCAAACACGCAAACAACAAAGTGACGATGGCTCATCGACCTCTGACTCGAGCTTTTACACTTATGTAATGTGTCATAGGTATCACGCGCTTTCTCTCTCAACTATAAATTTTTTGATGAATTTTCCTGCAGCTGTTTGAAATTTGAAATCATAATTCTCAGCATTATTGGCAATTTTCAGAAGCGCGTATTTATAATCAAAATTTAATTAAAAATTTTATTAAAGGTTAATTTACAATTAATTAAATGAAGGGAAACGTGATTGTAATCGAAAATTATGATCAGAATCTTTCAGAAGAAATAGTTTGTTCACCAAATAGGTTTTTTGAACTTTTAATAGCAACGAAAATTTTTCAGACGATCAAGACGTATTATCTGAAACTTTCAAGATATAAAAGTATTGAAATATTATCGTAAAAAGTTGTCATGTTTAAACATTTTATTTCCTTTACTTTTTAAAATTATTTTTCGTATTTTTAATATCCTACATGTGTTAGTATTTCCACGTACAAAACACCCTCGATACTCCAATACGTATTCAAGCACTCTTGAAAAAAAAATTATTCCGCTCTCCGATACATGTATAAAACGTGTTGTTCTTCATCAACAATAGAATAATGTTACTCATAATCCAAAATAAAGTTTGACAAGTTCAATGTATGTTCTCGATATTGATATAGCTGTAGTTCTATTCTACCGCGCGACTACCTAGCCTACCTATACCAAACGGCAGTGAGAAAAAAATCGCGACATGTACAATTCTATCATAATACCCACGGGATTATACGGGCGCATCGACCGTGCGATTCTGCCCGGTATGCTTGTCGTTGATAAAGCTTCTTTATTCAACAGCGAAAACAGCCTGAATGGTTACCGCCACTCGCATATTTTCACAACGTCGCGTTGTAGCGCGAAAGCAGCTATACAAATATGCCAAATGGATGCTATAGAACGGCTGTAGAACATTCGGATTAGGCGGCTGCGCCTCGCTGACCTAATTTCCTATAGAGCGAAACGCATGATTGTTTAATCCCAACTCTAATCCGCGCTTCCGACTTTCAGGTATCGCTGCTACTTATACGCCCGGCCGCTGCGAGACAGGGGTGAGTGTGCTCCCTTTCGTTTTATTTCTTTATATTATTTATACGAAGTGCTAGATTAAAAATAGTTATATAGTCTTCTGGTCTTAAGACGTAATGTTATTTCCCTTTTAAATTTGATTAAAATCGAAATTAATCTGAAATTAAATTTGAAATTAATTTTGTAACTAGTTTCGGTTCTGTGTATAACTTTCTGTGCTGCTCTTAATCCCATAAAAGTGTCATTTAATTTATCACGCAGTGATAATTTCGGTACAATCTCTCTTCGCAATTCTCTAAGTTTAATATTAAGTTCCCGACTTTCCCGTAAAGTTGCCGCACGGACGATGAAGTCTTTATATCCACGAATTTATCCTTCTTGGTGCTTTCGCGGATTCGCCGGACGCGGACGCGAGTAAAATTCGGTCGGGTAGTTCAGAAACGTCTTGGAATATTTATCGCGGATTTTCTTAATTCTGTAGAAGTATAAGTGACCGAACGATGCTCTCGTAAATATTCAAGCGCGGCGCTAATCTCAAGACCGAGCGGCTCCAATCAGGCGGCACTTTGGACGCCAAAGTTAATTAGCGGCTAAGTAATTAAAGTCCCCGCGGTCCTTATTTCAAGCAACGCAATTTAACTTTCCGTAGAATTCCGTACGGACGGTGTACTGCGCGACGGTTTAACGCTTTGCGAGCAATCGATTCGAAAGATGTAAAGCACGGTAGGAACGCCGCGCGCTTCGGGGCGCGACGCGAAATTTCTAACCGCGAGCGTGGAAACGTACGTTACGAACGCTCTTTTCTCATCTTCGCAGATGTAACGCGGATTTTAATTTACGGGAGCGCGAGATCTAATTACAGTGTCATGAGTTACGCGCGCCCGCGCGCACACGCGCCGCACGAGCAAGCGAATTTCGTTCCGCAGTGCCGTGAAAAATCGCCCGAGTGAAATTACAATACGCTTCCGCGAGCGTCGCTTTGAAGTCGCCGTTAACGTTGCTGATAAATGCCGGCAATGGTCAATACTCGCGATGCACCGTTTACCGGTTAACCAGTGATTTACGCGACGCGTAGGTGTAGGTAACGGCGACGGACTCCCTTCCGCACCCCGCGCGCTACAGCGAAATTTAATCAAACTTTCGTTTGCCCGGTGGGATGCGAGTTGCAGTATCGAATTTCAACGTGTGCGGGGATAACGCAGCGACGAGCGGTTCGTTCGCATTTTGTGCGTCGTATCGTCTCGCGCACGCAAAATCAATAGCGTTTAATGCACTCATCGCGGCTCGAGCGTACGAATGCATAAATTGATTTCCCTAATTATCAAGACTTAATTCACGTATGACGCGTAAAAAAAAAAGGAAACAGGAAATTTCACGGTAAATTGACGAGCTGTTTTTTAACGGGATAATATCTCTTTCGTTAATAGAGCTTACGACTAAATCCTTTGTTTCTCTCGTTTTTTGCGAATTGCGATTACGTCGTTCGGGGGAAAAAAAATATCAGAAATATTTGAATAAACTGATAACTGACCGCTCGGCTTTGTATGTTCTCGATTAATCTCAAAATACACAGTAAAAATATTGTACTTTTTCTAAACGACTTTGCATTTAACGTTATCCAGTATCATCCGTAATGATGATTGGATTAGAAGATAGTATCTAAAGAAGATGCAAGCGTTGGAGGGAAAAGTAATTCGACTACAGGAGCAAGCTGTAGAAGTTGAAAGTAGCATATCTTTTGAGAGACCTGCGGAGGCTCGCTATCGCGCGAGCTCTTTTCTGGAAGTAGTTCTACATTCTGAGAACGTATTACGTTGCAGGCATCGCGAGATGTCGAGCATGCGAGACTGCCAGAGTTCCTCACGGAATTGGACCTGTCGAGTCTCGAGGCATCCGAGGAGGACGTCGAAGCGCTGAAGAAAATCGTGAAAAGGCTGGCGCCCGAAAAGAACGGCGAGTACCAAGTTTACCAAGGTTCTTTCACAGAATTGTCCTGTACTAACCTCGAGACTACATCGCTAATCTCTTTTTCTTTCCCTGACTAAAACGATTCGCTTTTTTTTCCACCCCCATTGCCAGTCTTCTTCGGTAACGAGGACCTCCTCAAGGAGTGGCTCAAAGGAGCGGGTATTATGACTTAAAGCGTTTTTCTCTCTGTGCATGTCGCATCTCTTTGATGTAACCGTTCTTATTCGAGCACTGGACTTTTTTATTATCTACTCTTTTATACACGCGTTTGCAGAATAAACTGTTTAACATCGCGTTTAAACCTTTTTGATAAAAACTGTTTGTATAAAATTATCCTTTAAAGAATGGAACTTTTAAAAACTGCTATTTGTAACTTTATTTCACGCTTATTAATTGCTTATTAATCCCAAAAGTTTTGAGTGAAATCGCAGATAGCCAAGAAGACCATAAATACGAATAAAACAAGTTATGAATAAACATTTCTTCTGCTCGTATTTTTTATCCAGGCATAAAAATAATACTCGCTTATTCCTTTTCACTCCCTAGCTCTTCACGTATTATCTTTTCCCATGTATATATTTGCATTGTGCATGTGTATATTTGTCTTTCGCATGTAGACATAACGTGCAGTCATATGCGAATGCACTTCTGCAAGTTGTGCATCTGCGCAAATATTTACCGGAAGCTTCTTCGGTAAATTCGGAACACCCCGCATACATCGCGATATCTTACGCGTGCAGAAGCACGAAAATGAGAGCATCGGATGTCTGTACATGTTACTTCTCCAGCCGTCTTACCGAGGCGTCAGATATTACGTAAAGGCTGTGTAAGCGAAAGTCATTGAGTGCGTGCGACTATCTCGGGGCGATCGGACTGCGTTTCTGCTTTCCCACGAGGTGCAATTTTTCGTTTTACGATGATTGTGCGCCCGGCGCTTCGTGACTTTCCACTGAAGTGACAGACTTTCTACGGCAGTGCTATTCTAGCCGATCTGCTATTTCTCCAAACGTGACGTAATTGCATTGTTGCGTTCGGTAATTAAATTTTCGAAACACGCCGCGTTACGCGTATTTAGCAGATTATCTATCGCTCGTTTATCATCTTGCGCACGAAGCGATATGATGGGGGAATTTAAACGATCTGTGTCACTAGTCTCGGTATAGTTATCGGCTCGCGTGGAATTCTTTATGCACGGAAAAATTAATGGCATAGCTCGCATGGTTCGCGAAGCTTCAAACGATTATGTTGCGATATTTATATTTTAGAAGCACGACCGCGAAAGACACGGGGTGAATGTCGAGTTACGCCGCGTTGATATAATAAGCGCTATAAAATTTAATAATACTCCACTTCGTACTCAGGCGTGACGGGGCAGCCCGGCGTGGATTATCCAGCCCTCACGTCGATCCCAGCCACTTCATTCAGCTGTCGCGGTCTGAGAGGGGGATATTACGCGGATTTAGAAACAAATTGCCAAGTAGGTGACATCGATATTACGTATCTCGTTCGGCTCGAGCAAAAGTCACGCGAATTGATGCTCGATCCAGTGGTTGTTAGTTACGGATTATAAAAATTCTGACATTTATAGAGTGCCCGTCAAAAATAGAAATATAAATGCCGAATAAAGAAATTTGAAAAATAAAAGAAAATTAAGACCTTTCTGAAAAAATTTTTTATTATACCTAAAAAAAAATTATTATACTTAATATTATATAAAATGTATAATATAATAAAATTATATATTTAATGGCATTTATAGCGTTTTACTTGTAGCGTTTTTTTAGAGACCTTTCGATAAACGCACTTGTCACCGAAGTTGAATATAATTTCAGGTATTTCACATCTGCGACAATGGACGTAAAATCTCGTTCCTGTGTCCCAACGGCACTATCTTCCAGCAATCACAACTTATATGCGACTGGTGGTTTAAAGTGGACTGCAGCAGGTCCACGGAGTTGTATGAGCAGAGTGCGGAGCAATTGGCCGAGGAAGAGAAAAAACGTGCGGAAGCGAGAAAGATGAAGTCCGAGTATCATCGCACGGAGCAGCAAAGTAACGCGGATTACTACGATAACGTCGACTACGACGGTAGACAAAACGGCAGAACGAATCCGTATGGTCAGTCCGCCGCCAAGCAGAATCAAATTCCGGAAAGTCAGGATGAATCGAAATCCAACCAACAATTCAGACCGAACAACGTTTTCGAGAACACTCGTAATTCTGGTCGCTATTACCAGGAAAACAATGCGAACGCGTTACGGACTAACGAGAAAACGACGCCCGAGAACTTCGACCAGTCGCCGAAGCAGCGACAACAAGATAGCGGATCGAATTATCAGACCAGCAGGCAGAGAAATCAGCTGGATACGCAGAGTGGCAAATTCAATTACGAGCACGGAAATAAGTTCCAGGATAGCCGGCAGAGCAACACGCAGGATCATTATCAGAATACGCCGCGCAACGAGAAGCCGGCGTTCAGTAACCCGAAGTCGCGGACTTCAACGCGAAACAATCTGTTCAGTTCCAGCCAGTCGCAAAAAGCTACGCCGACGTACATGGAGACGACGACTTTTAGAACCACAACCGCGGCGCCTCCGGTAGAGTATCAGCAGTTCGCGGAAAGCGCCGCCTTCGTATCCAATCGCGGAGGAAATCGCTTCAACTCTGGCAAATCCTCGAACACTCGACAGTATTATTATCACTCGTACGATTACCGAGATCACACCACTGCTGACTATCGCGGTCACGAGACGACCACTTTAACGCCGCAGAAGAACGAAGAGGCGGAGACGGTGTCTTTCACGCCAAAAACTGGTGCCCCGCCGTACCCCGGGCCTACGTACACTCCTATCTACAAGCCTAGGACAACGACATTGCCACCTTACGAAACAACGTTGCAGTACACGCCGACCACCGAGACGTCTTACTACAGCACTCCCTATTACAAGCACGGCGATATTCCGGAAACTACGTACGCTAATACCGACACCGATGCGACTGTGACGTCGACTTCCTCCGCGGAGGAGTATCCAACTACGTCTTTCAACACGTACAGCGATCTACGGACTCCTCCCGCCATAGGGAGAGTGCCACCGGCCCCCGCGAATTATCAAACTCAGCAGTACGTTGATAATAGGGTGACCGAACAGAGAGACGTTGATATTTCTTTCGCGACTACGCGTCCGTACGTGAATACAGAGAGCTATCGGCACAACGTTGCTAACGTCACCTCAACCGTCAGTCAGAACGTGTCTCCTTCGTCGACGCCATTTTACGGAGACTCTCGTGGTCAAACCCATGCCAATTATCAGAAAGAAAACAGTTTCGCGAATACCGTAAGTAAAGGCACAACGACGGATCCTTGGCGCGCAACTTTGCAAAGCTTCCAGCAAAATTCGATCAGCTCGACCGAGAAGCCGTGGAGAAGCACCAACGTTCATCAGCAGAACAGCTCTACCAGCAAGACCTTGAGCCCTTACGACACCAGTTTTACCTACAAACAGGGGAAAGTGATGTCCACTTTAGGCCCATACGTACCTTTCACTAAAAACTACGTTTATTCCACGATGACCACTACTCCGACGCCGAAGCCGCCGACCACCGTGCCGACGTACAATCCCACCCTGACAAATTATCGCATGACCGCGAGCAATCTGATACCGAAAGTGAAATCATCGCCTCCGGTAACGAGCAAGCCCAAAAGCAGAGCGACCTATTTACCCGAGGTCAGCAGCAAACCACCAACGTCCTTGGAGGATAGACCGTATGCCGAACGAGAACATGCGCTCAGCATGTTGCATTCTCTTCAAGGTCTAGAAAATGACGCGGAAACTTTAAGCGAGATCGATGCAAAGGACGGAAACGGTCGAAACGGGCCCTCCGCGCTCGGTCCGTCCACTTTGCACTCGTTAGCTCTGTATTTCGCCACGGCCGGCGACAATCTTGACTCCAACGAAACCGTCGAGTCCACCGCGAGTGTCGAAGAAGTCGAGGGTAGGGAAGGTGGTCATTCGCATAATTCGTCCGTCGAATTACCGACCAGTATTCTTACACAGCACACCATCTCCTCGTACATCGAGCTGTTCAATCTGAACAACGCGCTCGAGGGAAACGCCACGATGACCGAACTCACGTCGGAAGCCGATGACGTTGGCGGCGAGGTAGACGACGATCTAGAGCTCGAGCAGAGCGAAGGTCCAGTGAACGGCGCGCATAGAGCGAACAACACCAAGCTGCGCGAACTGGCCCAGGTTTTCACTCACGCTTTGTCGGCGTATCTGCAAGATCCGGATACCTTCAAGAAAGTGCTCACGGAGATTAGGCCCACGCAACCACCGGCCACGACCGTCGACGACGATCAGTTCGAAGTGACGACGTTATATCCGACCACTGCGGAAGAATTCGCGTCGGTGACAAAGGAGAAGGATGAAGTTCTGGATTTTTCGGACGATACCGACAGAAGACGCAAGCCGTCCACCATATTCCCTACCACTTTACAGCCGCCTGTCACCACCGACAGATCGTATTCGACTTACTATACGACGCCATATGATGAATATTACGCAACAGAGAGCCAAACACGAAGGCCAATTTACTATCCGAGCACGACGTTGTTACCGCCTAGCGCTTTGTCATACGATTCGGGGGATTACGTTGAATCATCGACGCAGGGTGGTAATACGTTTGCCTTCGAAGTGAATCGCGTTTTCACTACCACCATGAACGATATTCAAAATTACGATGGCGATACAAGAGATTCGACCGACTTGTCACCGGTCTATGACAATTATTTCCCGTTGGACGAGGACGGCAGAAATAAGATTGGTGGCTTCCATAATAACACGGCGGCAACCTTCCAATCTTACGGTAAAAACGTCAAACCGATCGGCGCTACGCCTATAAGCAAATACGTGGCGTCGTCGACGGTGGCGTCTTTTCAGAATTCTGGCCTAGGAACGACTGCGCCTACCTGGGGTAGAGGCTCAGCTGGTGATAAACCTGTTCAAAATCTCACACCGCCTCATTATCATCGTTTCGGTAATGTGAAGAGTTTCGAGGCGTCGAACAGCATCCTGCCGAATCAGGCGGTGCGCTCGACGACGCCCTTGCCGAGAAGCAAATCCAGCTACAAGACCGTCAGCAGCACCGTTCAGCCGTTCAGGATACGTTACTACGATTCAACGACAGCGCCACCGGAATCTCTCGCTACAGCTCGTAGCTCGTACGCCAAGTTCAGGAACAGTTACAAGCCGGAAAGCAATCGCGTAGAAGGCACTCGCAAACCCGCGGCGACAACGGCGGCGACGACAATTCGGGACGACGTCGGGACTCTGGATCCCGTCACTGCGACCGTCAGCGATGTTACTCCGTATACCGCGACCGTTATTCGCGCTACCTCCAGCAATCCGGCGAACGCGTCGACCACAAGACACTCCAGCCTGCCGAACAACGATCATTGGACTTCCTCGCCCATGGTCACTCAGCTCTGGGAGACAACGGTGTTCGTGGATCCTCGGCACATTAATCACGGTCTAGAGTCGAACGTCGGCACCACTCAGTCGCCCGACACAACCGGTGACGCTATTAACGGAGAGTCGGAACACACCGTGGCGGCGAGCACCACGAGATCGCCAACGTTGTCCAATGTAGATCACGACGTGACGACGGAACCGCGGACAACCAGCACACCGAGTCCTTGGCAATGGGCGACGAGCGACAACAATTCGCCTGTGACATTCACTCTGCTGCCAACGACCTTTTCGGAAAAGACAGCGACACCGACTCCGATCATCACAACGCGGTCCAGCATAACCACCACGATTACCTCCTCGGTGACGTCGACCAATGCCGTCCCCCGAGATAACCTGGCCTCCACTCTGCTGCCATTTACGACAGGCAGCACGTTCAATGCCACCGAAAATGAAGTGATCAAGGCGCATGAGATGTTCGGTAATCTGAATGAGACTAGCACGAACACGTTGATGCGAGTGATGAAACAGGCCGACAGCAACGCGATGGTAAGGCAATTGGTGCTATTGCTGATAAATCATTGCAACGGGCCCAAAAACAAGACGATGGAGCAGGAGAAGGAGCAACTGTTAGACGCACTTCTGAGGATGCCCGTTAACGAATTTACCTCGGAGGAGTCGCGAGAAATCGTCGCTAGCATCAACCGACTTAATCTTCCGATTTGTACGTATTACACTGTATTTATTAAAGATAATATTTATTTATAGAATATTTTATGCAAACATTAATTTTAATTGGCGCTCTAGTTATCTTTTAAAGCTATAAAGATGCTTTATTTGGATAAACACTATATATTAAGAATAGTGAATACTGTCGACAATTAATTTTGGTCGTGTACATAGTTGATGTAAGTATTCTGAGATGTAATCAATTATGTTTTGTTATTATTTTATTAATGAACGGATAATTTTCAGTGTAATAAAGTTAATTTCATTAATTGCTTAACATGCGCGAGATAGCATTGTAAGAATACAGGATATCTCTGAAAAGATAAAAAATAAGAATATTTCTTTTTTTTTTATAATTTTTTAAATTTGATATTAATCTTGCCTTCTTAATTCACACATTATTATTTTTAGAATGCCTTTGCAACATATGATTTTATTATGAAATAAGAAATTACTTATTTTTTTCAGTAAAATTCTTTATTTCTTTAAAACAGTATTCCTTATACTTATAATGTAATATTGCACATGTAAAAAATACAATTGTCACCAATTTTACACAACAAATGATATTATTTATTTCTTCAGCTTATATTTTATTAATTGTTAAATAACACAGATTTATTGTTTTGTAGTTAAATCACGAGTGGCTGCTTCGACGAATTCCACGACAATGAGGACTCCCCGAGCGTCATCCGTGAGACCCACGCCGTCAGCACCATCCATCACTACGTTTCGCAGTAGGACGGGACGGAAATTCCGCACGACTACCGAGAGTGCCAACGTCTTCTCTAGAAGATCGGACGACGCTGTCTCAGAGACGAATAATTCCTTATCGGAGAACGAGGCCACCGCTTCTGACAGCCGAGCCCTCGAGCTCCTCAGGTCACTCTACACAATAGCTGCTAAGTGGGGCTGAGAAGCCGCATAATCGACGACCGATCGGAACTACGCGCGCGTCGGAAGACTCGCGAGATGAAGATCTCGCTGGAGTTATAAGAAGACGTCCACCTGTCGATACGTCGGAGTAGATCGTTGCTGTCACCCATCACCGTGTCACTCCATCTAGCCTAAATTCGAGGGTTCAAGCCCCGAACGGTGAATCGGTTTTGATCTCGGCCCATGAATCGATGCCCATGAACAAATAGGAATCTGCTTTACAACAAGCGTTTCTTCGTGAGAGAAACAAGAGAGAAAATGAGAGAGACACGGTACATCGTACTTCTTGTCGAATACCATTATCAGAAGTCGACAACATTTAGTTATTATTGATTCTGGAATACTTACATTATCAAACTTGACTGAACTGTACCATTTTGCATGCGGTACTCGGAAAATTAGATTTGAGCCGAGAGGATTGGCTTCTTCGAACTTAGATCGATAACGCCGCTGCGAAGTTCGATTTAACTTAGGGCCGAGATTGACATCTGCGCTCGCGGATATTAAGCAGGTCGTGTAACGATCGATCTCGGTAATGTAAATCCGAGCCGCGGCTGCTTGATACCCGCGACCGAGCGTAAACTCGTGTCGGTTAATATGCGGAGTCCCGATCGATCATCGATGGACAAGATCGCAATATAATAAATTAACCGGCTGTAGTCCGACGTTAAGATTATGTATTGCTCGCCGTCCTTTTTATTAAGAATAAATCATCGATCGCCTCGAAACATCGGCAACTATTACTTGAAGAAAGAAAAAAAAACGCCTGCCATACTTCGTCCCTCTTTGTTCAGCTATTTTGCGTGAACGCTATACACTCAACTTTACTCTCTCTTCTCTATAATCAAAGAAGTTCGCACATATTAAGCAAGGTAATTTTATACGTTTCACTTATGTTTATCACGCAATGATATAACAACAAAGTTTCTCTAAATGTTTCTTCTTTATATAATTTTATAAGTTTTTAACTGGCTGTCGTATAATTGCGTTGCACAATCATCGAAGTACCATATATATAGTAACTGTGCTTAGAAAAAAATTGATTTTATTGGAAAACAATTTGACAAAACTTTATATAATCTTTTGATTTACATCTTCTGGATGTATAGACATATATGACTACGTATTTGAAATAAGAAGCGAATTTTAATTACTGATATAGAATATGTGAGAGATCTTCTTTACATTAATTTTTTATATTCCTAGTATATGTACTCGTGTAAAAAAACATTGATTGTCCATGCATGCTAACGTAAAAAGGGGGTAAACATTTTGACACGTTCACGCTCCTCTCATAATGTTGCCAGGTACATCGTCAAGTTGCAACTCGTTTTCGTTGAATTGCATGCATGAAATTGGCGGAATGTGATGGCACGTGGTGAATTGCACCATGTACGCTTATGGTTATTTGTACCGGTCGGACTCTACGTGACACAATTTCAACCCTTTCTCCCTCGCGTATCTTCCCTCAACGAGGTCACTATCGTCCTCGTTCGAAATACGCGTCAACTCCTGGGCGGTATTAATTTTTTTGCCGGCAGCATTGAATTGAATATTCGGCGGAATGTACGCGTCGGAACTTCTACTCATTGTCAGTCCAAAACTGACCGTCGAACTGTTGTTCAGTATTACAAAAAGACTCCCTAGAAGGGATCCGTACGGTTTTTCCGGCGGATCACGTGAAATTATTTATTCGCCTTCGCTGTGTTGCGATTCCTACGTACCTACGGCTAACAGTAAGTTATTCATATAATTGAAATTACGGTGTTGGTAACGTTCTCTTTCGTTTGGGCAGTTTCGAGGTCGGCGATGCGCTTCCGTTACGATCCCGAAACGATCCAAATGGGGTTTCTAGGTCATTATTTAAGTACGCGATTTAGCGTGTAGTTGTGTATCGACTTTATGTAATATACCTTTGTACAGTATGTGAATAAATATATACAGGGTTTTGTTTAGCTGTGTTCTACTTATCACGTACTTATAATATATGTCCCTTATAATATTATACTTTTATAAGGACTTTAATATTTTTATTAATACTTTTTATTCTATAATACGATTCAGGTGTGTACGGCAGTTCATTATTACTAATATTATAAAATATATATATATATATATATATATATATATATATATATATATATATATGTATATTTACTACAGTAACATATTTTAAATAATTTATTATAAATAACAATATAACAATATGTATATATAATTTATTATCTATTTTTGTGTCTTTTTGAATGGTACATCAAAGGTATAGAATTAAGGTTTAATCTTGAGATTATAATAATGCGATTGGAATATTTTGTTACGTAGATTATTGACACATGTAAGTTAAATATTATTATATTATTAAATTGGTACAATTAGGTATAATTGCTTTTACGATATTTTATGTTTTAAAAGCTTTGATATTTTTAGTGGATAATTCGCCATGAAAATTTAAATTCGCTGAAGTGAAAACGTCATTACCGTCGAAAGTAGAACGCGAGCTATAAATTTTTAAAGAAGTCATTTACGTTTGATATATGTAGATCGCTACACATGTCAGCGCGGCAACATGTTAATAACTCACGCAGATTAATGAGCGTCATTAATGTTTTTGCGACGGTCCTCGGAAGAACAAGCACGAGGAAACGCGACCACCGTCGTCAACGATTGCACAAACATCCAGAAAACAGAGGGAATCCTCCTCTTTATCACATACACGGACGCACGTTCACAAAAGTATATTTTCTGGAATCTCGCAGTCCGCGAGCTCTATATGAAGGCTTAGACGCTCCGATTTAAAAATGAAATTAACGCGTATTTCGCAATTAACAGATACAGACTTTTAACGGCGTCATAAAAGAGTAGCAACGAGATTTCCGTAACGCGTCATAAAAATGCCCGAGAGAATACGCATACAATTTCAATCGACCTAATGAAGAAACGCGAGAGAAGCGATCGTAGCGAAGATTCGCACTCAGGTCGGAGGCCATTGCACAAATGGCTGATTAATATTTCTAAGGACGTAGGTACGTTTGTAGATCTTAAGGATCTTAAGGATCTTAAGCGTCGTAAGTATAGATACATACGATCTTCTATTACATGGTTACAAAACTACCCTACAAGGACGGCATTTTTTCGCGTCACGCTTTGATCGCTCGTTCGCCCTGTGGCTGTAGCCAGAAGCGACAGATCGTGAAACTTTTAAGGAATAAATATGACGGAGATGTAAATAATTGGGGTAAATAATTCTGCAAATATTTTCTTTATATGAATAAAATAAATGTTATTTAAATTCTGGCTTACATTAGCGTAGCTACACAATTTTTTAAATATTTTACAAATGGTATACAAATAGTAATAGGTATTTCCCCCAAAGTAATTGTGTTTATAGTCTTTAAATTAATTCTTATCGTAAAAATAATTGTCTGAAAATTTCAGGTCTTTTATTAATTATTTTTTATATTAGCTCGGTGTAAAGTAAAAATAATTTTTTGACGATAATTGCGAAAGTAAATCAATATAAAAGAACTATATCTAAGTTGGCCAACTTTCCAAGCATGGAGTCTTTCGGATTCAGATATCTCGTGGCGCAACTTTTGCCTTCGCTACAATGCGAATGGACATCCGCCTTCAGCAAGACCGAGATCGATTCGCCGCCTCGACGCAACATATTCAAATTAATGTCCGGAGATCGGTATCCGGAATGAAGAGTTACAAGAGGCAGGAAAAAGATCGTTACTCCTTCAACATCTTGCTTTTTCCGCAAATGTAAATGAAACTACCCGATAATTATACTTGAACGAACACCATATTCACTCGCAAAAGTGTTTAACACGATGTAAAGCTGTACAGGATATCTTAGAAACAATCTTATTTTCGCACATGTATAGTGCTTTTGTTTACTTCTATAAAAAAATCTACTTTTTCTTTCTTTTTTTTTTAAGTTAATGCATTATAATATGTTGCATTACCGAGATATTTATTTACGTAATTATAGCCTGTTAGGATTATCTTTAAAAATCTGCTAGAGACCGACTGTTCAGATAGTCGCAAATGCACTTAAACTAATGCTGCAAGGGACGTGCGTTCAGACACTATGCAAGATCCAAGTATTAAGTAATGATAGTCACTATCGGTATAGTAATTTCACGTAATAGGCGATAACATCGTGCGAACACGCGCAAATCTAATGACGGTACACGTCACAAGTCGATTCTTGGCGACACCGCGGCACGGGAAAAAAAATTCCATATAAAATGAGCAGAACTGGATCGATATATAATCGTGAGTTTGTCGCACGACTGATTTGGAAATCCATCTGCGCGATAGAGAAGGCCAAGATTATCTATTTCCGTTGGAAATGATGTTGTCTCGTGTCTACATTATACGCTGACCTAGTCCTTTTCCGAACAGTTAAAACTTGCGTAAGTATTTCACTGCGTAACAAATATGCACGCTTTTGTGAAACTTGAGCATTGTTCAATGCGAGCTCTTCTTTTTTTTTCCTAGAAGTTATAATTAATTTTAAGAATTATAATTTTATTATTCGGCATTTTTTCCAAATTCTTAGAATCAAATTCTTCAGTGGAAGTTCTTTTCTATTTCACTCGTTGTGCGTTTTCAATTGTCGTTGTAATCAGAAAGCTATCGAGATAGGAAATATAAAAAGAGCTTCTTACATTGTTTATATAAGAAAAGATTAAACATTTAAATCGTGCGTTTTGAATGACGGTAAAAAAATTATGTAAAAAGTTTTTCCTCAAGTTTGCTATCTTTCGAGTCTATGTCTTTGTCGACAGAGACTTAAATAAATTACCTGAATAAATCTTGGCAGATTTTTTTCGACATTCGGACGATTTTCAGATGATTCTCATTGTACATACAGCCCGAACGGGACACATCTGGGATCGAGGCCGGTCCGATTCCGAACGTGGATCTCCCGTCTGTACAATTATCTTCGCGCTCTACTGGTGAGGCGGTAAAAGGTCGCGGTTGATGCAATCGGCCACGATATACTCTCGCAGAGTACGCGGTTAGATTACGGCGCGTTGGCCAATTGCCAGGAGCTCAATTAAGGCTTTTTAGTTTTACGAGCGCTTATCGGCCCCCTTGTAACGTCAAGTAGCGTGTGGATTATTGTTTAAATATGGATCGTTGACTCGATCGCGCGCCCCGAAACATTAAATGTTCACCAATATATTCGTATAAACGCACATACTTGCATAATAACCGTGTAAGAAACGTCGACAATTAGAATGCTATTTACTGGATGTTCTAAAGAGAATAGGGAAGAGATACCAAGCAGTTAGAGAAGTTACTAAGAAATCTTCCTACAAACAAGAGGAAGGCAAGGTGTTTGTATACTATTTCATTTTTTATATTTTATAAGACATTTTACTTTTTCAAAGATTTCTCGAGTTTGATCTTTATACCGTGAACGGTATATCTACATGAACAGTATCTACATGCGCGTCTTGCCCTAAAGATACTAAAGCTCGACTAATTTTTCATTTAACATTTCTCGTGCTCGTCGCATTCATCGCGTGCTAAGTGAGCCAAAAGGTTAGAGCTTGCTAACCGGCTATTACACTTAAGGATACAATAATTTTTAGATAGAAAGATTATGATTTACTACATTCCTATCGATCATGAAGGAATTATCGGTTTTAACCGGTATTTTACTAGCGGGACGTATTCATTCTTTGACTGGTTGAAAAATTGCTATGACAAATAGAGCTAATCGTTTTTTTCTGCGAAATTATGTTAACATTCGTATATCGAGACATTTGCTTTCTTCTTAGAAAAATATGCGAGGAGTGAAGAAAAATATGCGGTGGGAAGTTTACGTTCTTGTACAAGCTACCTCGTATGCTATCGTAAGTCATTATTACATCGTTAAAATAATTATAATAATTTTAGGAGGTTTTATAATTTACCAAATTACGACAAATTTAATTCTAACTGCATATTCGCGTAATCGAACCGAAGAACACATCGGATTATTAATAACGATAATCCGGGAGCTCAATTATGCGCCCAAATGATATACTTTGCAATGGACCACGTGGCCATTTCTCCGACCAACAAATTATCGAACGCTTTCACCAATCACCGCGCGCCAATACTTGTTGCATACCGATTCGGATCGCTGCCTCTTTTTAGCACTGATGACACGGTGTGTTACCGAATCTCGAGCAATCTCACGGCAGGAAATAAAAAAGAGGGGAACGATGCTAGAGGTCACGTGCGGATGAGGTAACGGCGCAAGGCGGCAATTAACCCGTGATCGTAGATTCGTTCTTTCTCGATCACTTTCGTCGAATGCGGATGCCCATGCCGGAGGATTCGTCCACTTTTGCATATCGAGCAGCGAAATGAGCGCTATTCCGCGCGTTAGCACATTCCCGGCTCCCTTCTTGATTATACCTCGCGAATCTGAACGGGGTATGTTTCACTTACCGAGATTCGCACCACATATATTTAGCGCCGAATACCGCCTATCTTAATCTCGGCCCGCGGTAACCCAAGGCTGGGCATTCACGTCTTCTAACACATGAGAAATGTTTCCGAGCGCTCGGTTTGCTCAATATAAGCCAAATAGAGAAAGTTAGCGTAGTAATAATAACATCACGATGTAACGAGTGACGTTTTATATATTTATAACTCTAAAAATATATACAATAACTAGAAACGTCTGGTTTCTGAGAGCATAATCTTTTATTCATAAAATCAATAATTTGCTGCAAACAATTGTATCAACTGTATTCCCAATTTAATCGGAGACAGGCATCTATAGACAGGCATTCACAGAGTAAAATAAATGTAATCGAACGTTCTTCTCGCCTTAATAATCAGATTAAAATCTGATTGTTACACAATCCCGCTATCTGCATCGAGAAATAAATCATGTCGCAGCTTCATTTCAGTATAATGAAATTAGAGGCTACCGACGCGCGCATGGAAGAATAAACACCGATATATTCCTTTCTCTTGGTTGTGATTAAAAAAGAGAATCCTTCCATGCGCGTCCTCCGGCATTATCCTGGCCGCGTCATAATTTATGCGAACAACGGCGCGCGGCGATCCCCGGCGTTGCCCCCATCGATCATCCTCGTGTCTGCTGAAGACGTTAGGAGAGGAGGTGGCATCTCGAGGCTGCAACGCCGAGGTTGCATCCGACTCGTACGAACGAGCTGTGGCGCGGTGCGGCGCATCACGCGCACACCTCCTCCAGAGGCCTATTACGGCCGGTGAAGCACCGCGCGCGCGACTTTCTCCCCAATTCCTCTGCATTCCGCCGTAGATCGCGCGCTCGTTAGCTACGGTCTCGTCTCCGCGCGGATGCGCCTCCACTGAATCCCTCCGTGTTTTACCACCAACAAGGTAGAATGCCTGGGTTCCGCGACCGCATGCACGCCGGGCGCGTACCACTTTAATGGAAAGTATGTCAACCGCTCGCGCTCGCGAGAGGAGAGGATGAGTCCGCGATCAGATTATCCGATAATAATATCGGATAAGCGTCTTTGTTGGCGGCAGCGTCCGGGCGAGAGCAATCACGCGTGTTACGTTTAGGCGCGAGCCTCGTCATCGAGAGCGTCGGAGGATGTCGGCGAGAGTACTCTCGATCGGAGATCCTTCGATCGGCGTGCAATTATTTATCCTCGCTCGGTAGCTCGAAGATGTAGATAACAGTTTCGCGATGTATACATACAACATCTGCTTGGGCGATAAATTCATTTTCATTCGTTATTACGAAAATAGGTTATTTGATAAATTAAATTTACGCGAAAGATGCAAAAATAAGGTCAACGTTTTACTCTTTTTCGATTTCAACGGAAATTTGAGATTTATCACTGAAATATTCAATTTATGATGCATCTTAAGTCTTGCGTTTAATTTTGATTTTTTATTTATATGTTTAAAATTTATTTAAAATTATTTAAATTTTGGTTGAAATTATAGAGTACAAATTTTCCTTTAAAAATCCAGAGAGACAGACTGTAATTTTAGACCAACAGAAATTCGAGGCTGAATAAGTACTGAAATATTCAATTTATAGTGTGCAATAATTTTACGTTTTAGTTTGTTCTTTTCTATTTATATATGTTTAAATTTTATTTTAAATTATTTAAAATTTAATTTTGATTGAAACTATAGACTCTGTAAATGTTTCTTAGGAAATCTAGAGAGACAATGCATACTTTCTAGCTCATTCTCTTTAGGCTAAAAATCAGATTTACGGAAAAATAACTACACACAATGAGCTTGCGCACGCAATTGCATGATTTAAGATCATCGGCTATAATTTTATGGTGACGTTGTACACGACGTTCACGATTTACGCCGCTACTGTATCATTTGTTCCTGGATACGTTTTTCAGCGCGGTCTATTAATCAAGTTTAATAGCAATTATTCATTACCGTCCCCGGAAAAAGAGCGACACGAATTTCTTCCAGAGAGACATTTGTCGTCCGTATACATATCAAGAAAACCGCAACTGACCGTACCGTGATATATAAACGACAAAAAGTCGCGTATGATTAGCGACGAGAAATGATCAGCTAATGTCCGATGAGTAAAGTTATATCATCCTCGTGTGCGCAATCATGCCTTGGAATTTCTCTCATTAAATCACATTTCTGTATTATGGATTCCGAATGTCATATTCGCATCGCCACGGTAATCGATAATTCCCGTTGTCGTAATCCGGGGAAAAGTGAAATCATATGTTTGCACTGTATGGAGAGAAGCGATATTGCATCGGTGCATTATTACTTATCCGTGAGCGTGCTGTTATGCGATTGATCGCTGTTGAGCTTGCGCGTATATCGCCGTTCGTAAGACAAGTTTGCTATTAAGAATGATTCGTGCGGAATACAGGAATTTATTTTATGTGCCTGGAATGCCGCGAGCATCGGAGTCTCTTGCGTCTTTTACGATCCTTTTGTTCCCTTAATGATTGGCGGTGCGACACGCGATTATACAATCGTGCGATTTGCACAATACTTTACATTTATTGAAAAAGAGAAATTTTCGTTTGTAAAGAAATCGATCGAGATTGCCTTGTGTTTGCAACTCTTTTTATTGTTCTATCCTTGTTCTACAAGTGCCTGCAATGTGCGGCGTGTAGTAATCGATATCCAATTATCCGTGAAAATAATTGAGTTTGTAATTAATAAGATATTGGTAGAAGGGATGCACAAGTATAATCTAAGATATAAGTAAATTTATATATCTTGGATTATTTTACATTCTTTATAATTTTTAATAATATTTTTGTTTAAGAACAATATCGAGAATTAATTTTAATTAGAACCGCAAAATAACTTTAAGAGATAGCTTTAATATTTGCAGCTATAAAATAAAAAATTGATTATCCATATAAAGCAGATTGTAAAGATATATAAATCAATTATTGATTTTTAAAAACGTATTTTCTCGTAGAGATTAAATAGAGATTAAATAGAGGAGATCTAATATAAAAAAGATTATATTGTATCTTTTCGTCTAGAAAAGATTATATTGTATTCTCGCGTCCAAAAAAGATTATATTATTGTATCTCTTCAGAAAAGAGATAAAATTTCAAATTTAATAAAAAATCTCATAAAAAATAAATATTAAATATAAGAAATGTAATAAATTTTTCAGAAGTCGTAAGTTCATTTATTTAATGGTATCTTTTTTATTCAGAACGATGGTTCTAAGCATGTGTTGGTTTTTTTTCATTAAACACACTCCTTAATCATAAAGCAAATGTTCAAAGATTGATGAAGGCTGTTTTCTCAGCCTAGCCGTAACAAAACCTGCAGGACTAATCGATACAAACGCTTCCTCTTACTCTTAATAATAGTGATTTATCGCGCACGTCGACGAACGTGCGCGTAGATATTCATAATGAGTTCGTGGTCTTTATAGTAATCCAAGTAAGTCGCGACGACGATCATCCGTCCTCGATTAATACCCTCGTAGAATCTTGCATTTAATCGGCTGTAATTATGCCATAATTGGTAAACACATTGGTAGATTTAGAAAATAAAAAAACATATACGGAATGGATCTTAATGTGAAAATCTTGCTCATCTATGTTTTATTAACAAGTCACGTAATATTTGACAGTTAAACGAGGAATTCCTGAGATACGTGTTCCACACTCGATTAACTTATTGCCTCGTTCTGTAATAACGGAACAAATCCGATTTCACTCTATGTGATTTCTCATTTTAATCATTATACTCTATTGGAAAGTGTAACTTTTAATCGTTTAATTCTGAACGTACGTTTTTGTCGCTCCGATTGCGTTTCTCTAAACAATTTAATGATAATCGTTCGAATGATTCGTAATTCTGATATGCTTCAAACATGGTGTATCGAAAGCTCATTGCGCGATATGACGTAATCCGTTCGTTTGCTGTCTCGCAATGAGTACACGCTGAGCGCAAATTTGATGAAAATGAACTACAGACCGATGGTCGCGTTTAACTACCAGCGGAACGATTTGTTCGCGCACCACTGAATTTTTCGCGTTCGATCGCGTATGAATGGTCCGTGTAATAGATCAGATAATAAGCAATTGTGCAAACGCGGTATGATAGTCATTAAAAGACCATTAGCTCACACTCCTTATTACGTGCCGATGAGATATCTTCCACGTTCGAGTATCATCGATGATCGATGTCGCCAGCATTTACTTGTAGGGTATACTAAGAAAGATCCGAGATTTTTTTTACATTTCCTGCATTACTCTTGGCACCGCGGCTTCTTTAAAAATTATTTCTAACGCAAACGTAGTCAAAGCGTTAATATCTCAGCAGCTAGTATGAAAAGTAATAGCTTTATTTCAGACATTCATCCTTTTCAAGTTGGATAAAATTTACTGCCTTCCACGAGATTCTTTACCTGGAAGAGAACAGGTCATTGCTTTTTCTTCGAAGAATAGTTGTCCGCAAAAGAGAAATTTCTTTATAGATATCTTTCAAATTTAATAAATTTGCTTTTAAATAAAATACAAGAATTAGATTATATTATAAGAATATAAGAATTAGATTACATTCTAATAACAAAGAATCATATAAAAATTAATTAGTTCTCAAAGAGTATCTGAGGAAAGGCTGAATTAAAAGAGTTAAATATTTTATTATGTCAAGCGTAAAATTAAATTTTTGTAAACTTATAAAATTACTTTTATAAGTAATAATTTAAGCTTGTAAACTTGTGAAATTAAAATTTTATTAGACTCAATTAGAATCCAAAGAATCAGTGATTTCAAGACGTACGTTTGCTAAGAGACTTTGATTTCAACATTAGCTTAACTACGTAATTAAACATTTTATCGAGTATTCGCTGAGGAAAAAATCGAGTATTCGTTGACGTACCTAATAAATTACTAGATATTATTAAGAGTAAGAACGAGCGTTTGCATCGATTAGTCTTGCGCGTTTCGTCACGAGTGAGGAAGCATTTATCATTAACCTTATCCGTCTTACGATTGCAGACTTGGATGGTCCCCCCAAGCACGAATAGTCCTTCAATAAAAAAATCTGTTGATGAAGGGAAAAAAGGAGAATTTTATAAGAGCCTTAAGGGCTACGATTGAGGACGACAGTTTGTATATCCGTCTTCCTATGTCTGTTCTACTTGAAGTATTGGAAGACCGGCGCATTTAAAATCGCTGAATTTGCAATCTACGTTAAAGTGTCCCGTTTTCTGGGTTGCATAGAACCCGGGATCAATAATGGCCTTTCTTGATAAGAAGGGACTTGCACAGGCACGGCGACGTTTCAGAGAGAACGGAAAGCTCGCGCTTGTGCTCCGCACAAGCTTGTGCTTTCGTTCTCCCTTTGTTAAATTCCGAGTTACGCGGACGTTGTCGCCGTTTGTGCCACCGATATCGATTCTTGCCACACACCATATGCACCGTCCCGCGCACACGTTAGACGTTAACGGCCAAACAATATCCCTTCAGCTTCTGCGACTATCTCGCAGAAGTCATCGACTCTTGCAAATTTCCTCGGTGTCCGTATGCTAAGTACCTGTCGGTGCTTTTTTTTCCCTCTCTCGCCGCCAGCGTGAACGATGACTTCTGCGGCTCGAGAGTCTCACGTAAGAACGTTAGTCACGCTCCTCGCAAGGCTGATACATCGATCGAACGGTTCGTCCTAGTTTCGCAAAGATCGGATCATGTGATGGTCGTTTCTATATGTATATGCACATCCGCGCCGGGGATGTGCTGCTCGCGCTTTCTTCTGTCATCGGCTCTCGTCTAATGTAACGGAGAAAGTGCTCTGTCGTAATATCGCCGTCTAATCGCAGGGATGCCTCCTTTTAGGTTCCTGGTTTGGTAGGTGGCAGGCGCCTGGTTTGCCCGGTGCATTCATTATCGCGAACGCGCCTCGTTACCGGGGAACCGGGTAAGATTATGCCGAATACCTCGCAATCACAGTAAAGCCGCGTTTATCGTATAACCAACAGTCCACCGCAGTCGAGGAAGAGTCGCGGTCGGATGATATATAGGGTCATAGTTCGATCACGGCAATAAGTAATTTACATGAGCAAGCAAGCTTAAGTCAAGCTTCAGTCAGATTTATCGTGAAATCTGTAGTTCGAGTTGGGTCATCGGAATGGAACGTTCTTTAAGAGAAGGCGAGAGCAATTTTTTTCGGATGTTCTAGTGAACACATTAAAAAAAAATGTATGTTGACTTAACAATAAATTTAAATTAATCTTCAAACTTATCTTCGCCAGTAAATAATTAACGAAAATAAATTTGAAGAATATATTTATAGAAATGTATCTTTAGTTTGCAAGTGATTAAGATAAATACGAATCTCTTATTAGACAAATTACAGTTAATAGATTTAATCACTAATGAGAGAATATATTACACGCGGTTATTTGCAATTTATAATCTGCAGAAATTGCACAAATTGCACTAGCTGCATTACTTATATTTAAACGTGTGCTCATAATTGCTACAGTTCTCTTACTTCTGTATTAAGTCTCTCGTTCGCTCCCGCATTCGGGAGGTCGCGACCCATTGGGAAAGGCCATTAAAGTGTGAATCAAGCCGATTCGGGCCGCACGGCGAGTGACTGGCCGACGCTAAAGGTATAAGTAACGTTTGCTCAATCCGTTATTAATGTTATTATTCATCCGACGAACGAAACCGTCTTCCGACTTCTCTTCACGATTTCAGTTCGACCGGTTCTCCATGCGGATCAAATCCGCCGGTCGTTCGTCTCGCGATAAATGTCACGCGCTGCATGGCGCATTGTATTATTCGCGGAAGCCAAATTACACGCTTCGACAATGCGTCTATTGCGAACAGTGTACCGCGGTCGACCCTGACAATGACAGTTACTGACCCCACGAACCGGTTGCGCGTCGTGCCTCGCATTGCGCGACGTTTGGAATTGCACGCACCGATTGAAACCCGTTTGCCTTTCCGATCGTGCTTCATCACATAACGTTGCTACCCGTCATCGTAAATGCATTCTGAGAGTACCTGCGAGATTGCTCTATTGTGATCGTACATATGCCAGTTTCAGCACTTGTTTAGATTAGATTAGTGCTGCAGTTATTTTCGCTACAACGAAGTTTTGTTAATTGCGGAGTACTTTTCCCATAAAAATTAAGTACGATAAAAACAATGTTTTTAAAAGAGCGTATAGTGGTCCTCGGAGGTTCTCAAAGAATCTATAATTGAAAAGTCGCAGCTATCATTACGCACAATGACTAGACAGCTTGTGCATATGATATTTTGCAACGGCGGCATATTTTGCACAGCGTGCACTTTTATTTATCGCGTAAATCGTAAAGCTCAAAGAGAGAGAGAGAGAAAGAGAGAAAGAGAGAGAATGTATCGATTCTTGTAGCGGCGCCATAAGGCGAACGTTGTTCGACCCGCGATTCGTAAAATTTACAAAGGCAACCGTGTTGCCTTAACCGAGGATCCCGCAACACGCGGTCATTTGCAATTTACAATCTACAGAAATTGCATAAATCGCCTTGCGATATTGGCTACGCCATCTGCTGCCCGCCGTTTTTCGTCCTATTTTACGTGACAGCGAGTTTCATCGTTCGTATCGTATCACGGAGAGATGCAATAATGTAGTCGGTAGTTGAGGAGCTGAAAAATTTCGTCATCGCTGCATCTCTGTCGGCATGCCCATCGAGTGATACCCCTTAGGTATGTACATACGCGCATCTCGGAGCGGCCAAAAAAAAAAGATTACGTTTCGAGAGTGTGCACGTGACTATTATGCAGCGAACATCAATCCTTGAAAGCTAAAATTTATCATTAACGAGCGTTTCACACAGAGCTAATGTTTTCTCACTTTAAGCTCCAAAACAGCCTGCGTTTTAAATGTTCTTAATATGAAATGTTCTTAATGAAGCACTTTAACTTCCTTTCATAATTTATACGTATGTTTATTATTACGCAAAGATGATTCCATTTTAAAATCATTATTTCCTACGAGATTCTGCTTCTCTCTGTGAAAATGTTTCATTTACCTCTCGTTCAGTTTCAGTTAATTAACTTATTTTACATTACGGAACGTTTTTACAAAGTAACAGGTTGTGCTACGTTGTAAAAGCATCACGTAAATTGCGTGTAAAATTTCACCGTGCTCTACGTGATATAATCATCTTTGAATTAAGATTTTCTTCGCTTGACTGATTCGTCAGTTATCCCCATTATGCATATAGGTAAAGCTCAATTACGCACGCCAATTAACTACACATACGGTAATGCTTGCTGGTCGAGAGAGATACGAAGGATAGGGACGGAGAGGTGTACGCTTCTATTTCTATTTTCGCGCAACGAATACAGTCGAATGCTGCGTGTCTACGGCGGGATCGGTACCAGCTGCAAAAGGTCGGCTTGCAAGTCAGATCTGTTAACAGGTGATCCGTCACTATCACCGCTCCGATGGTCTACTTTTCGAGCAAGATGGTCCGCGTGCCATCCAAGGTTGGCTTGCGTAACGGACCGGTAATTTCCAGGCTGCGCGCGGCGCCTTCCCATTAATTTCTACATTTTTCACACGACCATCGCCTTGCCGTTGCACCAAATAAGTTCAAGCGAGACCGTCCGCGGAATACATATATTCCACGGGACCTTCGTGGTGCGCTGACGAAACGGAATTCGCGTTTCGTCGTGAATTCATCCATTATGTATTCATGAAAAGTGACTCATAATGTATTACGTTATACATTTTCAATTTGCATCGTGCTTTTATTTTGCATCCTTTGATTATTTCTTAATGCTCCAGAAAGAAGATTTATCTCTAGTTTATACCGTCATATTCCGTTATCAGAAAATACTCCTAATATTTTATGAAAAAGAAGCAGATATTTCATGAATTTTCATAATATGTAGTTATAAAATTTATTATTAATAATTATAAAGTTCTTGGCAATAATAATTACTACAAATTATGTATTTTAATTAATATTAACTGAATTTGAACTAATTTTGATATTTCTCGGTTCAATTTTTGTCTAAAATTATTTAAAAAAAAAATGTCTTTTAGTAGTGATAAAACAGCTCGTGCAATTTATCGTTTAATTGGGATAAAAATCCGTGATGCGTCACAGCCGCGAAGCGAGCGATTTTTCGTATCTAGTCTTCATTAATTATCAAGCCATTTATACAAAACGATTACTGTATGCAATATGCAGTGCATTTACAACGCGACAGTGCACACAAATTACATTCTTAATTTGTACGCATTGTTACGCGTTGTTAATTAGCCATTGACCTTTGTTATCTCGCCCGAAGCTAGCCGTTTTCCAGACCAAAGTTTAATTGGCTTTGCGTATAACTCCTTTCATTACAAACTGCAGCAACGGGCGTCTGATTATTCGCGCGATACTACTAACTGGCTGGAATTGCCTGTATACGCGGTTACTGCGGGTATATACCGATCTCGACATGTATCCCGCAACTTACGCGCGTCTATTTCCATCGCACCTGATACCCCCGGTATGATTAAGTGTCATTTCTCCTCGTCTCTCCCTCTTTCTCTCTCGGCGGGATGACGGCGCGTCGTCCGCGTCGTTGAAACAATCCGACGAGAGTGATGTGAATAGCAGGATGAGGCATTTCGTACGACCCAGTTAACTATGTCAGACAATTTAAGACGCGTGAACGAACCGCAGCGAGCCTCTCGCAACACGTTTATCTAATGTAACGTCACTGCCATGGGAATCCGCAAAATCATTTGCCTGTCGAATGACTCGACTCGACTTGACTCTCCGCTCAACCAACCCGGCTCGAGACTCCGCGGCTCGCATCTCTCAGAAGACAAGAGACGGCGCGTTACGAAATACACGCAACTATAAATCGCGAAACGATGATCACACGTAGCCCGCGCGCATACACGAATTTATGTAACCTACCCCCGACACGAACAATTTGAAATGACTAATTATAGTAATGAGAGGGAAGGGAAAGGCAATATGTAGTAACGCACGTATGTGTTACTCGTCTCTCGCGCGGGTTACAGTAACCCGCGGGACCTATAGTGAATAGAGACAACATAATTCTTGCAAAGGTGTTTCCTTTATTTCGCGCATAAAATATACATAATGGCATCCCACGTAGGAGTCTCAAACCATTGTTATAAAAATATAGGTATATGTATATATAATTATGTCATGCGTTGCTTGCTTAACTATATATGACAATGATACGCTCTTCGAAAGAAATCGGACTCTCACCGCTTCGTTATTTTTGGATCGCGTGGAAATTAATTAGGTACTATCATATTTTGTCGAAATGATAATTGCGCTGCTTCTCCATTTTAAAGATATGACGCCCAAAATGCTAAGTTATAAAGTTATTTTAAACATTTTTGTAAAAAGTACACTCGCAGTTTTATGTGTTATAATTTACTTATACAATATTTGTTATTGCAATCCTATAAATATAAACTTGTAGTTTGAATTATACTAACAAAATATGTCGTATAAATCGTTAAAAATTGTGTCCTGTACGTTTCATAATCAATTACATTGTGTTTGATAAATATAATAATTGACTGTGTTAAAAGTGTTATTATATGACACTTCATTAAGGCAAGAATGCCTTAAATTGTTAAACCGTGCACCTTATTACGCGTTTTCACGTGTTTGATTACATTTAATCGATATAATCTTATTTCTAACCGTACAAAAATCTAAGTGCCGATCATATCCGCATGACGTCCGATTCATCTCTTGATAATAAGATCATAAGTGGTATGGTTTATATTTTTATTAAAGCTGAATAAATAAATACGTCGCGTTTTAATACTTACAAACTGCATATATTCCATCAACGTCTTCGGCTGGTTTTGATAGAGTAATCGATAATATCGGTTACAATAATAATAATTTTAATAATTATTACATTGGCAATTAAATATCAATATTACTATTAATAATAACGTCAATAATTATTTTTGTTTCTGTGTAGGGATAAAATTGGATTAGAGTATAACGTTTATTTAATAACAATAAAAATTTAATGTTTCTAATTTAATTAGTATGATTCAATTAGACGACAATGAATATATCCAGTATACAGGTCTTAATATTATTTACTCATGATTTCATTAGAAGGTTTCCGTTAAATACTTCTGTTTGATGCGATTTAACATAAAAAATATTTTTTGTATATCAGATCAACGTACGATTTATTAATTACTTTTAATATAACAATAGATGGCAAATAAATCAGAGAAACAAATTATTTGCAATTATATTGCAAATTATATTGCAATTAAACATTTTAAATTTATAAAATTATTCTATAATTTGAGAAAATAATATTTTTATGTTTTACTATAATAGTAAAATGTAAATTATATGTGTATATTATAATATATTAATATTGAATTAAAACGTATTTTATGTATATTTTGTATATAATATAAATATTAATATGTAAATATATGTATATATATATTTTTATATAAATATTTTTTACTAGTAAAACTAATCGGAAACTAATACATAAGCAACAATATAAACTGCATCAACTGAAAGCGTGGAAACCTCAGAAAGGATGAGTAAACGGTTAAGCAGAATAATCGGATTTCCTATATGTAAAAGTAAATGCAATACGAATTATCGATATCACTTAGATTACGCAAGTATAGAGGCTCGTATTTACACGTGTTATTCGTCATCAACAACGGTGGGAATCATTGTTAGATGCCGATTGAAAGTTTAGCTTCATGTTTATCCAATTCGCGGCGGCAAGTACTCACGATCTGGCATCGCAGGGCCTTGCGGTGGGAACGGCAAACCCGTATCAGGTTTTCCAGAAATACCTCCTGGCCCAGAAGGCCCACTTGATGGAGAGAACGATGGGCTGCTTGGTCTACCGCTAGGATATCCACTTGGGCTACTAGGTCCAGGTCCTTGTGGACGACCACCCGGTGCACTTGGGAAGCCGCTTGGACCTTGCGGACCACTTGATGGAGAGAACGATGGGCCGCTTGGTCTACCGCTAGGATATCCACTTGGGCTACTAGGTCCAGGTTCTTGTGGACGACCACCCGGTGCACTTGGGAAGCCGCTTGGACCTTGCGGACCAGTAGGTCCTTGAGGTTGTCCTGGATATCCTGGAGATGATCCACCCGGTCCCGGATAACCCGGACTAGGTCCTTGAGGTCTTGTCGATGAGCCAGGAGGCCTTCCAGGATATCCTGGCCCGCCTGGTGGCGGCCCTTGAGGCCCTTGAGGTCCTTGAGGTCCCGGTGCTCCTGGCGGCGGACCTAAATAACTGGGTCCTGGTCGACCAGATGGAATTTGCGGTCCCGGTCCTGGGCCACCAGGAGCGCCTAAATCTCCTGGACTAGGTCCAGGTCTCGAGGGTCCTGCAGGTCCTTGACTTGGTGCTCCCATTATAGAATAATCATAAATATTTTCATTTAAATAGTAAAGGCTTGGCGCGGAGCTGCAGTCGAATTGATTCCACCATACACAAACGAAAAATTGCTGATGGAAAATTGTCCCGTTTGGACAAAGGAAATCGTAGGTCTTATTGTTGGCACATATGTGAAAAACTTGGCACTGGGCTTCCACGTCGGCATAATAACCAGGGAATTGTTGGGCATCGCAGCGAAAACCGGTCTCCGGAATTTCACTGTATATAGGATAGTCGCGACCAGGCTCGCCTGGAATAGCTGAATAATCACCTTCGTCATATGATCCATCATCTTCATGCGTGTATTCTCCAGGTCCTCCGGGTCCGCCAGGACCTGCCGGATGGCCAGTACCTGGGAATTCTCCTGGCCTTTGCGGGCCTGGTCCACCTGGAACTCCTCCTGGGCCGCTCGGGTAACCTCCTGGTCTTTGTGTTTCTGGCCCACTTGGAAAGCCTCCCGGTTCTTGCGGGCCTGGGCCGCTCGGGTAACCTCCTGGTCTTTGTGTTCCTGGTCCACTTGGATATCCTACTGGTCCTTGCGGGCCTGGACCACTTGGATAGCCTCCTGGTCTTTGCGTTCCTGGTCTAGTACTAGGATAGCCGCCGGGAGATGTTCCACCTGGGCCTTGTTGACCTCCAAGATCTCCTGGATATCCGCCTGGTCCCTGAGGGCCTGGACCACCGCCAGGTCTTTGAGTACCTCCAGGATAGCCAGTTCCTGGCCCTCCACTAGGATATCCACTTCCCGGGCCACTAGGCTTTTGTGCTCCACCGGGATAACCTCCAGGAGCTTGTCCGCCGGGAAATCCTTCACTTGGTCTTTGTCCACCCGGCCGACCACTAGGATATCCAGGACCTTCTGGCTTTCCTTCGCCGGGCCCACCGCTTGGGTATCCAGAAGGTCTTTGTCCACCTGGAAACCCGCCCGGTGCTTGTCCACCAGGTCTGCCACTAGGATATCCACCACTTGGTCCTGTTGGAAACCCTTCTGGTCGTCCACCTGGTCCACTCGGTGTACCTTGACCCGTTCCTGGCCTCCCTGTTGGTTCACCGCTCGGAAATGGAATTGATGACCCTCCACTAGGATATCCATTTCCCGGGCCACTAGGCTTTTGTGCTCCACCGGGATAACCTCCAGGAGCTTGTCCCCCGGGAAATCCTTCACTTGGTCTTTGTCCACTTGGCCGACCACTAGGATATCCAGGACCTTCTGGCTTTCCTTCGCCGGGCCCACCGCTTGGGTATCCAGAAGGTCTTTGTCCACCTGGAAACCCGCCCGGTGCTTGTCCACCAGGTCTGCCACTAGGATATCCACCACTTGGTCCTGTTGGAAACTCTTCTGGTCGCCCACCTGGTCCACTCGGTGTACCTTGACCCGTTCCTGGCCTCCCTGTTGGTTCACCGCTCGGAAATGGAATTGATGGCCGTCCACGAGGATATCCTTCACCAGAAGGTCCTTGACCCGATGGAAAGGTAGGCTGCTGCCCACCTGGTTGAACACCACCTGGGCGTCCTGGAAATCCTGATGGTCCTGTTGGGTAACCACCTGGTCTTCCAGGAGGTTGTTCACCAGGACCTCCAGGTGCCCCTGGACCGCCAGATGGATATCCTCCTGGTCTAGCGCCAGGACCTCCGCCTGACGTACCTGGTATAAGTCCATTTGTCGGCCTAGGGTAATTATATCCCTCGTCAGTCTGTAATATTAATTCTCATATATAGAGAATGTCCACTAAATCATAATAGAATAGATGAGATACGTAATATTTCGTGAAGAAACAAAAAAAGATGTAGCATTTTTTGCTAAGAAAGAATTACATAATTCATATTTTTATTATCGACATTTTTAACGTTGAAACTAAATATTATTTTAAACAATATTAATTTACTCATATTTGATACAATTTACTCATATAATGTATAATTCGGTTTAAATAGGTTTATTATCGTTTGGTATCACTTTAGCTCATGAGATCATGAGCTCATTGAAATCATGATACCCTTGAACGATTAATTATATCAGATTTATGGATTCCGACATCGTTAGAATCGTGCTGGTAGAAAAGTACGAAGGAGCGTCTTCGCATCCTCGATCATTGTGATCGTTGTGGAGTTACAACAGTTACAGTCACGATCGATTAATATGAGAGTGTTTAAACTTGCGCAACCGAAAATGCTGTTTCATAAGATGGGAAAGAAGGAGTAAAGATGTGTTGATCGTGAAAAATTGAAATGACTACATCACGCTGATTTACATCGACTTTTATGTACCGCTTTTCTAATGGAGATTAAAGAATGTGAAAACGCAGCTTAAGTTTCGAGTCGAATAAATTAATCGTAAACGAATTCGCGAATTACGTCAAAAGACACTATTATCTTAAGTTTTCTTTTTTTAGTGACATAATCTAATATGCTTAAGCGAGTTACTTACCTGAGCTAGAGCTGTACGAGTGACAGCCAGCAAGACTGAAACAAATAAAAACAAGACAGTATTATTTTTGGTCACGCACCTTGACAAATTGCGCGATCTTTATTTGACGCTGTTGTTACGAGATCGTTACAAATTTATCATAGTAAGAATTTTTATTATGACATCAATTATCTCTCAAGTGCTAACGGCTGTATGTCGCCGAGTCGCCTCCAGTAACTACCGCAATTCGTCGCGATGACGTGAAGTTGCGTGTGAGTCTCACAGAAGAGAAATGTGTCTTGAAAAATCTCTGACATAACTTCCCGTCTAATTAATTAAGGAGCATTGTCGAGCGCGCTTAGAGCGTAGGCACGGTGAAGTTATGGGTTCTTCGCACGCTTGGCCGTACGTAAATCACGAAAAAAAAATGAAGAGGGATAAACGCAGAAGAAAGGACCGCGCGTGCTAGAGAGAGAGAGAGAGAAAGATAAGCGAGCTGCAGTGCGTGTGCTGTGTTACACGAGAGTTGTGAAGACTCCCGTGCGCGTTTTCGCAATGACACCGTCATGCCGGTCCGCGGATCACGCAAGCTACTTGTTAAGTAGATACAGAACTCTGGTTCTTGAGCATGCGAGAAGATCCAGATGGTGATCTCTCTCAAACTTCAACTTTATGGAGTGATGTTCGCAAAAATAAGTCATTTATTTCAATTATTATGTAGAAAACCTGTGCGATCAGAAAGAAAAACTTTAAATACTTTTTTCTTAGTAAATCTCATTTGCTAATTATAAAGCTATTGAAAAAAATCTTCGATAAATGTTATACACAAGTAGCAAAATGAATTATAAGAATCTTAATTAATCTTTCCTGTTATCGCCATGAATATCGTTCTTGATGAATAACTGTAATTATCAAACGTTTCGTACGTCGATATCCGCAGGCGTTGACGTTGATAAATTAAGATCTAATGGTGACTTTACTTTGACATAGATTAATAGGTGTAACTGAGCAAATACGATTGACATGACCTCTCTGCGGCTCAAATAAGAGCGTTGTCACAGCGAGTCATAGGTAATCAAGAAAATTACTTTTTATCGCACTGCACATACGAATTTTGTTTCCGTACTCAATAATTTATCGATCGTGATTTAATTTTGAATTAGCTTTATATTTTTTATCATTTACATAAAATAGAACAAAACTTTGCGCTTACAAAAATAATTGCAATAAAAGCGAATTATCCAATGATTAATAAGACAGTAATTCATAAATCTTACATTGAATCTTCACGAAATCGCTAATAAAATTTTATTTCAAAATCAATTACGCATAGAAATGTAAATAGTAAATTTTACGGCAACGCTTTCTCTCTCATGATTTCCAGTTTCAATGGGCGAATTATTAAATACGAAATATAGCTGAATTATTAAATACGACTAAAAGCGCAAGGAATTGTTTGAATAGTTATGACCATCGTGAGCTTGCGGAAACTTTTTTTCCATATTTAAATGTACTATAAAACAATTTTACAGGAAATCTTTCTCCTGCCCATTCTTCATTCGTTATTTATTTCCACACCACGCATAATTTGGCCAAAAGGCCATTTCAAGCAACAATATCGCAGCACCATTATTCGTACATCTTCTTGTTGTCGGTTGATAGCCTCGGTTTTGGTTACCTCGAAACAATGGGGCGAAGATCAAGATGTAGCCGAACCTCGCGTGATCTACGAAGATAATCCGAGCACGGTACTCGATGCATCGTTCGAGAGGATCTTTGACCGTTACGTGGTTACACTAGTGTTGCACGATCGTCAGAGTATTGACGTAACTTGCCCGAAGGGAAGCCGTGTGGCGGAAACGGCTTAACCCGTTTATTTCAGCTATTTCTTCGGATTACGAATTTTTCTTAACTGGCATCTCCACCGAAAAAAAGTATTGCATTTACTTCGTAGGGTATCAATGTTAGGCAGTTATAGCAATACGTTTAAAACCTCTATTTTAATTATCTTTATTCGTCCTTATTAGTTGCTATATATCAACTATAAGGAAACTGCGATAGTTCATATTTCATAATTTGACTTTAAAATTGGAAAAGTTTGGCTTGCTTCTGAATTATTCTTCGTTTTTTTCTTTGCCTCTCCGAGCGCTCGCCTTTTTCATAGATTTACGATCTTGAACGGTGCTCGTTTTTAAGATTCGTAAGAGAAGCAAAGTGATAAAAGTTGCGCTAACACGGTACGCTGCATACACTTGACCTTTATTTTAAGTGCGGGTGATCGTAAGCGTAAAGGGTGACCCCGTAATACGTAAAAGTGCGTTGGAACAATACCAGCCCACGGAACGCTGGCTTATCTCTAATTCGTTTTAATTAGAGGATGTTACGAAAAAATACCGTAGACCTTGCGTGAAGGTTCCATCAAAATTTAAGACTCGTGAACCGTAATATTATAACTGAGTTGTAGAAGACGTACTTATTATAAGAGCTTGAATCCAATTAATTTATTATTGGATAAAAATAATTGTTTCAAAAAATAAGATTTTTGAAATATACGCAGCTTATACTGCTAATTTTTTCGCGTATTTGGAACGACAATTACAACTTGCCTATAATTTGTTTTTATAGTTCGAAATAATGCGTCCTAACTATATATACGAAAGAAAATTTAATAAAAGTTAAATATTGTTCTTAGTTCATGCAAAATGTCGAAAACAGACTCTTCTTCTTCTTATTATTGAATATGTAAAATTACCTGTGAAACATATTTATTAGAAAATTTTCATTCTGTCACGTTCGCTGTGATGATCGGTCATGAAGTTTCCCTCTCTTTTTATATCTTTGCTGCTGTGATTTGCAGTCGTCACAAGCAAGAGCCAAGCATTGTCAAAGAATGCCATACCGATTGCGTGGCTCGTAATGGCGCGTATGACAACTTATACGGTACGATAATTCGATGAACGGAAGGTAAAGTTAACGTTAGGATTGCTCAACAATTGCTTGGAGACTTTTCATCTCCTTCGATTATTGAGACGAAGGTTATACTTGGCGTTGGGACACGTCACAAATTGCGAACTTTCTTTTCTCTGTCCACGACACTGCAATCTCTGCTAATCTTTCTGTTTTCTCCAAAGGAAAACCGACGGATATTGCCGCGTGGTTTCTTGCGTCGCTTTTTGTTAGCTCTTCCCATGTGCTTATTTGATGGCATGCTAACGTAACAACCCGATTACTACATTAGATGATTACGCGAGGTGAAGCCATGCGATGAACCCAATATCTTGAATCAATATCACTTTTGTCTTACCGATCCACAGCAAGCGTAGCCGCATCTTTGCTGGCGCAAGCACCCTCAAGGAGTGGGCGAGTCTGAAAAGATAATGCAATCATCGATTGATCTCTTTCATATGTAGTTAGTAGAGATTAGAGATGTTGATATTGTAAGACGATGAAATTGCATCGGAGAAGATGAATATTGCATAATTTTGAGAATTATTTCCGCGCCCATAAATAAAATTTTTTTGCTATTTATGCATTTTGTTATTTGTTGTTGAAAATGTAATTTATTTCGCTAAGATATGTATAACATTTCTGTTAAAAATGCTCTCAAATCATAAAATTTGTTTATGTGCGATTATTATACAATGGCATTATGATAAAAAATAATGAATTCTAAATAGATTTATATTGCATTGATTGATTTTAATGCTAAGATATTAAGTTAATAAATGATAAAGAAACTAAAGAATTAGAATTAATTAATATTTCTTCGTAAAATATAAAATCTATTTTTTATATAATACGAAAAAGTTTTAAAAACTCTAAATACGTACAGAAATTTAGTGTGATAACGTTGGAACGGTAAAAAGAAAGAATTTGAATGTTCTATATGTTCCTTACATTATAAATTTATGCAATATTCTGAATATCGGTATTTGGTTGAGCACATGCACATGTTATTGTAACTTGCGTCGTTCATTTCTGTACACGAGGGGTTAACGTATTTAAACATATTTATAAAAAAAAATGGAACTCCAAGACACGCTCGAATGGAAATCACTGACCGTGTTGCTTTAATACACTGCGTTCCTCGTTCGATCCCCGAGCATCGCGCACGAAAGTTCAGGACCTTCGTCGGGTCATTCGTGCGTGTTATTGGTGCCACGTTGGGATACGCGCACAGATGCATTAGAGAGGAAAAATGTAATAAACGAACTCGGTTCTCGGGGCGAACACTCGGTCGGAAAACGAAAAAGGGAACCGTGCGACAGACGTGAGAACTCGCAGAGTCGTGGAGCGAACAAAAGCGCGATCGTGGCCATTAGGGGGATGAAGTGGTGTCGTGGACTCACCCAACCGATCCGTACAAAACACACCGCAGTGCTGAGGTAAGTCAAGACAGTGACTGATGGTGGAAGTAACTTCATCGGCATATATATCCTTGGATAGCACCCCGAGTGCTGATACGCCCCCACCAGGGATGAGCCCCGGCGCTCATCCTTCGACCTCCTCCAGATCGAGCCCCCTTTTTTCCTCTGTTCCTCGGGATGCAAGGTGGGGAAGCACGCGAAACCGCGGATAGCGATGGGATGGATCCTTTCGCGCCAGACTGTATACTTCTGAAAATCGTAGGTGAGACGAGGCCATTGCTTCCGCACTGACTCACCTCTTGTTCGTCAAACTTTAAGAGATACCTATAACTCATGTTGCAATTATAATATAGTTTATTCAGATAATTTTTACGGTAATAATTATAATCATTTTAAGAGAATAAGAGATATTTTGTATATAAACATATAAATATAATAAGAATTATAAATACTTTTTGTATGAATTTTAATAATAATTTATATTTTAATAATTATAGGTGAAGTATTTATTAAATATTTAATACAATATGTATTTTATATAACATGACATATGTGAAATCCATCAAATAAATAAAGCAGGAACCACGTTTAAAAGTAAGCGTGTCGGATAGAGAGGTGAGGAATCTGGACCTCTTTGACCCCGGGTAATTACCTAAAGTAAATATCGACAGGTTGGGCCCGAAATAGCGGGAACGGATCTAGCGCGGGCCCATTACTATCCATAAGCAGTGCGCTATCCATGAAACGACCTCACAACGTAAGTGACCCGCTGCGGGCCTCCGAAGGAGGCCTTCTTCAGAGGGGGGGGTCCTGACGGGGAATCTCGCGGAGATGAGCAGCTCGTGGGAGGCCGGGGTTAGTGAAAGTGAAATACTGCAAGTAGAGTAACGTCTACTAGAGTGCCGCGTATTTCGCGCTGCTCTAGTCGACGGTGAGGATCTCTTTAAAGAAGGAAGATCGCGAAGATTGTCTCTGTATCTCGATCTATTTGTATTTAAATAGAAAAGACCCATGTTACTGCCGCGATTACCCTCTGCTTATTAAAGTATACGAGCAGAATTTACATAACTTTTCATTAGCAATTGAAATACAAATGAACGGAACAAGCAAATGAATTATTAATAAAAAATATCTTTTTTTTTAATTCTAACAAATGTTCCTATATAAATTTGTGGCAAAATTATAAGAAATTATTACTTATATATAATCTAACAATTAATTAATCCTTAGAAAATCAAATAAGATTTATTTTATTTCATAGATTATAGACATATAAAAAATATATATTTATTTTCAAATATTTAGAAACATTTATCATTAAAGAGATATAGATACAAAAAACATTTTAATAATTCATTATTTTTATTAATATATATACATGATTCTTACAAAATATATACATTTGTAGTTCTTCTTTAAAGAATTTTGTGAAGCAATTGCGTTTGTAAATTCATGGTACTGTTGTTTCTAGCACCGAACCTTTGCTTGAGATCAAAGAGAAGTGATTCCTGATAAATAATGCATGATATCGGAAAGCTGTAGAAAATAATACCCTTCGATATGAAGAAGGTACAGAGGAGCACACAAATGCTTTTGAAACGTCTCTTGCTTTTTTTTCCAATTGAGATGCCGAGGCTATCTGGAATGATTAGAAGGGTAGTAGAATAAGGGCCAGAGTTTCACCAACGTCGATTAACTCTAACCTTCGATTAAACTCACTCTTCGTCTCTTTCTAAGGAAGACAGTTAGAAAGAGACGAAGAGTGAGTTTAATCGAAGGTTACAGTTCATCGACGTTGGTGAAACTGGGCCTAAATCGTATTGATTTTGTCGTTTAACAGAGAAGAGCAAGTCGAATTTAATGAAAAAAGCAATTTAGAGTACCCTGTGATGTGCCAAGTTCCTCTGTCATATATGACACAAAAAGAAGATTTAAATAAACAAATCTTAAATTTTTTAATTTATATTAACATTATTAATATTATTAACTAAAAATGTTATTAATATTTTTTCCAATCAATTTTTTAAAACAAATAATTTTTCTTTTTATTCGACATTTTATTCAACAAATTGCCTCATAAATAGCAGCTTCCTTTTGAAGAAGTTTTCTGGCTTGCTCAATTCTCTCTCGATTGATTGTCTCTTTGACGAATCTTTAGAGGATTTACCTTTACGGTTTAATTTTACGTATGAAAATCACTACGATGACGCAGCGCTCTGTCGCTGTCAAAGAACGAGCGATTCCATTCGTTCTTTGACAGCATTCTTCTCTCGCCCCGTTTCGGGACTCATAATCGGTCCGTGTCATCGCATAATCATTATCGGACGTACGTAGTGACACGACGTGTCTTCGCACGTTCTCCTCTACGGTGCTTTCACCGTAGAAGTGCGAGTTATTGCATTGCGTGGGCGGTATAAAGTATAAAGGCAGTCGGCGCGTAACTCAACGCCAATGGGACAAAAGCGGGCGCCGATATCGACTTCTCGCTTCGCGCGCAATGCGCATCGCGTTTACTGCGTAATGCCTATAACGCACGATTTCCGCTTAGTAAGGCTTAATCCCCTCGCATGATGCCATCCACATTCGCGACCATACGTGCATACGTGGCACAAAGTCTCCAGCGGCAATTACAGAGACGAGTCCCGGGGCGAGAATGGCATCGATACAACTATTTGCTAAGTTATCTTATAGATGGACGGACGAGATTTCAGTTTGCAGAACCTCGAGGGTACTAGACATGAGCCCCCGAGGCGAGTATCTCCTCGCTCCTTTCGTCCCTCAATATCCTAACTACGTGCCATGCAAAAACAAGTTTAGTTGCATCGAACATTGCATCTCACTCGTAGCTCTAAAGATTCTCGGTACATTGAAGATTTATAAATTAATTTAGATTAAATATACATACATGTATATTTAATAATAATCTTACTTTCAATCACTACTAGATCCTAAATAATGAAAATCTATCAAGCAAGAGCGATTCTGCTTCGGACGTATAGAAGAAATAAATTTTAAAACTCGAAAAAAATTGCAGAGCGCATTATATTCATCTTCATAAGACGGTCGAGTTGGTAAAGCTTGCGATATTCATCAATGTCCAATATATCCTAGCGTCCTATATAGAAAGGCCCCGACTATAATCGTATTAGCGTTTCTGCTGAAATCCATCAGCGATTTAATACGATTGCGATAATCGTTTACGCATTGCAGAATCATCCATTCCTCTAGAACTAATCGTTAATGAAGTCTAACGATTGGCTGTATCAGAATTCATCTATTTTATGAATACTTTAAGAATTTTTTTATAAAGCCCGCGTAGCAATTAGAATAAACATGGAAATAACGTTATGGAAGAAAAAAAAACTGATTACGATTATAATAGCAGTATCCAATGCATTCGTCACTCGCCACTATGACGAATAAGTTCTCACATTGCGATGAATGTATGAATACATGAAAATTAATCATGATATTTTTCAAATTATTTCCACGAATAAAGCGCATATATGACAATAATATCAACAATATTACAATCTGCAACATTTCAAAGTGTATACGTTTAATTTTAGAACTAAAATAAGAAAAAGATTCTTAAAATAGTCTATTTAAATAACGAGAAATCCTTAGACATTACTTTAAATACTCTTCTACAATGTATATTATTTAACTAATAAAATAAAGAATTAAAAATACATACAATTATGATTTCAAACTTGTCACTTGATCTAGTTTGAAGTGATATTGTAAGTGCGGGGGAAGAAATCTATAAATACGATTAGGACAATTTCCATATAACGTTCTTTCAAGGCGGCGCAATGCTTCCGCGATAATTACACATCAAATTTGTTCTCACGAGCGCGAGACTTCAATCGCACTTTCCGCGCCGCACTTGGTTCCCTCGTAAAACATGCCCGGAATCCACACTTATTGTATTATGTATAACATCGACAATTGTCTCACGATCCGCCGGGATCTCCCAAGTGAGAAGAAACGGTTAAGTCATTTTGTCCCATCGGCAAATAATTTTTGTTAATAAAAAAAAACAGGGTAATGATCTGCGTTACATAATCTCGAAGTCATGTTGTACTGCAACAAATCGATCACATTAATGCTTGAAAGAATTATGATTACAACATAATCGCGTGAGAAAAGTTCGATAGTAAATGTATTTGAATTATATATTCATGTTGCGAATACGTTAAACTTTATGAAAATCAGGGCAAACAAAGCGAGAGAAGGATTATCAGCAATCGTTTCCCTTACAACAATTGCATTACATCAGTGATGACAGATCATTCGGAAAGAAAGACAAGTCGACCTTGTCATCTCTCTCTTTCTCTCTCTCTCTTGTGCGCTTTATTCTTTTTATAATTTTTTTATACCGATCATCATTTATCCGACGGTGTTTGCCGGATTATTATGTGTAGTAATAATTAGCTGTTGATTGAACTTCGTAATAACAACAGGGAAGAGGATTGAGATATTTGAAGTATGTGATAATTGGTGAACTTATAGGAAGAATTTCTGCTATATGGAAGATAAAGCTTCAGAAATAAAGAAATAACGATCTTTCTTTAAACCTTTATTTTCTACAAAGTAGATCCGGAGTGTTGTATAGATACATTATATATACATATTTTTATCTTTTTTCCTTATATTTTATTACGTTATTAACTACGTCAGTTAATTATTACGACAAGACATAAATAAGAAACAGCATTTCTATAGTAACAATCAAGACTCTTCAATGAAGCCCCTAGCTATTGTTAGCTTATTTTACATTTCACAACTTTAGAAGCTGATATTGCTTCACACAAGCTTGCGCAAATAAGAACCATCTTTAGCGGCTATACGTTAAAAAAGTTAGCCGCTATTATAAGTTCTCTTATACGCGTAGTGCAAATATCCTTTGCGTATTTCGCTATTCTCTAATGAAAGATTTTTCAAACTACTTTCCGATCGGGTAACGAGCACTTAGTACGCAATTTCCCGTACGCAGGAACGAGAAATTTAATCAAGGTCGTTAAAACCCTTCTTTCTGATTGACGTTCTTCAGCGATCGCTTTGCATATTGACACGTACGCGAATTGACTCGTGTACGGGAATCGGTACGGGCACCTCTCGTGCAATCGGCGTGGCATAATTGACGCACGTCCGTACCACGTCTACATCTGTTCAAGAGCTATGAATAGGAGCATTCAGATCGCGATCCGTGAGAATATTAAGGCATGGAGAGACGCGCGCGCCCATCCTCGCGAATCACGACTGACCTTCGCGCGAACGATCGTGACGGTGGAATCGGCGCTCGGGGACCGACCCGACCGACGCGAGATGCGGTGGACAGATATAGATTCAGAAGATCTAAACGCCCACCTCACGGATCTCTCAGCGTTCACCCCCTTTTTTCTCAGAATCCGGGAAATATCAAAGACGACGTAGAGATGCGCCACAGCCGTGTCTGCGTTTGCGCCATCGCTTATTCATCGCACGTTTATCGATGACGAGAGCCCTTCCTTCGTCCATAAATCGTGATATTATAAGCCGAAGTTGTCTTGAACGTAGCTCGGCTGCAAAAGTACGAGGGGATTAGATAGATCGCTCGTGTTGGAGAGAAATCCATTTAGCTGAACAAGGAGAAATCTAAGACGGGAAGCTCAGCACTCAATATTAATTTTCTCAGCTCGTTAGTTTTTACGAAATTGCTGTATCATCTTCCGAATCTCATTTTTTGTATTTTGTATTTCTTTTTTGTACATGTATTTTATATTCGGTAATTGATTAAAAGATTAAAAAAGTGACAATCCCTTTTCTCAAAATAATTTATTTGCACACGGAACAGTTTATATTCTATAAAAAAAAACATTTTAGACGATTCAATTTTCATGCTCCACTAATCGGTCGCAATTACTTTGAAATATAATTATATTTTGTACGTATGACTCTCTCTCTCTCTCTCTCTCTCTTTCTCTTTCTCTCTCTCTCTCTCTCTGATTACATGAAATAAATATGAAGAGCATAAGCAAGACTTATAAGCGAGGCACGATTCTAAGTCTGTTAACTGAGGCAATAGAATGCTAAGGAAACCTCTTTAAACAGTATCCTGCTGAAGTTTTGTGATTGCGCAGTTCTATTATTTAGACCGTTACTCTCTTCTTTCTTTCTTTACACTCTATAATAATTTCTTTAAGTATTAAAACGTAATTTCCGAAATAATTGCGTTTTCTGCTAAAAGATAATAAATAAAAAATTATGCTTCTCTGAAATATCCCGATTGAATGTATCGCGTGAACTAATGATAAAAATTCTTTCGAAAATAGCGAAGAGCCGGAGTCATATGTTACATTATTTACTTCAATAGGACAATTTATTAATAATGTTTACATAAAATGTTTAAAAAATTATGAATGGCATGTGTAACGTTATTCGATCTGCAGTTACAAATCACACAGGCAGGTAAACCGTTGGTCGATGCTTCGGCAAAGATTTAACGGAAAACTTAGGACGCGCAGGTGTTTCATTGGGAAGTCGTTTAGGGAAATCCAAATCATGGTTATGACGAATTGGAGCGCTGTCTCTGTTCCACCCTCGTCGTTCACTCTGCCAATTCTTATTCCAATATCTGTCCTCGTTAGATTCACGCTGATAATTCCAGGATAGCTTCTGTTCACCTATTCTGATGCGTCTTTATAAAAGAATGAATAACGATTAGAGTAGTAGTACTTGTAATAATACAAAGTATAAAGTTTAAAAAAATAGATAAATATAAATTAAATATAAGGCATATAAAAATGTCAAATGAATGTTCAAAGCAAAACGTTATCTTATGCACGGAGAAAGTAAAATTTCTAATGCATTCAGATATAAAATTTACATCAGCGTTAGGTCAGTACGATGTTTACGTATCGATGTTACATCTGTCGTATAAATCTGTCGTATAATTTTTAGACACTTTAACCGCGGTGGAAACCGAAAGTGGGGGAGTCCGAGATTGCTTTCCTTGTGCGAATGAAAGTAGCGTGTCTATTATAATTAACAGCACGCGTGACTTATTTATCGCTTCATTTTATTATGAGATAATTCAGCGGAAACATAAAAATAAATGTTACTGCAACGGATTTTTTTTCGGCGCTCAAACCGCGGGAGATAAGCAGATGCCGATTATGTAATCGTATGCGAATGAGGAATGGACGCACACGGTATATACAGTACATGTATTTTGAACAATTCGTTACGTAATGCGTGCTCACCTATCAGCTTCCTCCATTGCTTTTGCAACCGCCTCGTTAATGGAGTAGAAACTTTGCGCGCGGGAGCAATCCACGGTGTACCACCACGTGCAGACCAGTCTCTCCTGATTGAATAACGTGCCGTTCGGACAAAGGAACGAGTCTTTACGGCCGCCACGTTGGCAGATGTGATACGCCTGGCAGTCGGCCTCAGGGTCGGCGTAATAGCCCGGATATCTCCATTCGCATACGAATCGCGTCCACGGAACTCGGTGGAAGATCGGATAATCTTTCCCGGCTGTCCCGGAGATCCCGTCGTCGTTCGACCATTGATCGCGCGGGCCCTCGTAACCGTATCCCCGGTCGTAAGACAGCTGCTTGTTGGGATGCACATATGAATATCCCTTGTGCGCCTATATAAATATATATCTATAACTATAGCTCTCGTGCTTTCGGAATGAAATTTAGGAATAGATTCTTTGATTTCAATCGAATGTTTCTTTAAAAAGAATATCGAGGCATATCTTTGTAAACTAATAAGATTTAATTAATTTGTTTTCCTCTTTTTTTAAAATCGATATCGGAAAAAGTTAAGCAATGAAACCTTATTTTTGTTTGATTCTAAGCGCAAATTTTATATTTTGACAGAATTTTAATTCTCCCAGTTTGATTGCCAAATTATTTGACATTAATAACGAATTTGTGCGTTTCCTTGCAAACGTTTTAGCATCTTTGCGCTACGAAGAAAATCTAATACGTACTACGCAACTTGCGAGGGTGATCATTATGACGAGTCCTAACTTGAGTACCATGATCAAGTCTAATTTGGTAGCTCCAGCCAACAAAGTCACTTGAGATTATATTGAATCACGGAATATGAACTCGGTCTTTATATAGTTCTCGTAATGAGTTCAAGTACACGTGCATAATTATTCTGCCATTCAAAAACGGCGCATCCTTCGATCGAAGATATGATGGCGAAGGTGATACGTATTTCGGCAATTAAGAATTCACATGACGAAACAAAGACTCCCATCCTCTTCTCAAGGCACGCATCTTTATAGATACGGCTAACGATACAATTCCCGCGATTAACAGTCGTCCGGAGCGTTGTGAATAAAAGATAGTTCCGTCAAATCAATCATACGCGATGATTAATCCCGGTCGCGTCACTCCGATCTGCATTGCCGAGTAACATCTTAATATAGCTTTATCTCACATATAGCTTCACCGTCAGTTCTCTCCCGTAATCCTTCTCGTCGGATTTTACTTTCGTACATAAATTTATTTTATAGTCAGACTTTTTCTTTTAAGGGAACTTCCATACGTGGAATATATGTTTCCTGTTTGAAACTACGACGAATTCTAAATCCCGCGCGTTTATTCAGCGTTCAGTCGGCGCATGAACCTTGGTGACTCAGCAATATGGCGGAAGTCCTCCAGCTGTTTCGTTAGCTGTATACGGCGATCTCGCGTGGTCTCCGTAATAATGAGAAATTATTGTATTTAGTGGTTTTCTTTAGTTTGTTGTGTTGGATTATTAACCGATATTGATTGCTTTGAAATACTTAGAAATCTGTGACGCAGCAATAAAGCAATAAAGCCTTTGTAAGGCAGAAGGCACCACGTGTGCGTTCTATGAATACTTTTATAAAATATGCTCACTGAATTTCTTGTATTTCAATATAGAAATTCCTCATATCATTGGTGTCCTTATTTATTACGATATCCAATTTTCTTCTATTCACCACGCTTGTTTTAGCCGATATTATAGCGATATAATTTGCAATTATATTGATAGACGTTATAAAAATGGAAAATTTCAAATCAAATGAAGGATTTTTTGACTTGTGTGTAAATGTACCGGACGGAGGGGCGGATAATTTAAATAATATTTTATCAAGGTTATATGAAAGTAAGTTAATTGTGAGAGTAAACGATAGTACGAATAAATTAATCGGTGTTTTCATTATCTTGTGGATTTATTTTGGTATTAGTGGGTTATGGAACAGTGGCGTTAAATCAAACTGTAAATGAGAGTGCCATGGATAACGATAAGAAAAAGAAGCAAGACAAACTGGTAACGAGTGTAGTGCCAGATCCAATTGACGTTTCAAAACTAAATGAGAAATGGAAAGGAAAACTGTGTATACTTAACAGGCTAACATTTATTTGTTCAAGTGCTGCAAAGGCACACACATTGGTGCAGTTTTATTATTATAAAATTTGTATTTAAACCATTTATTTTGAAAGCAGAGTAACTCGAGTTTGGAAATATTTAGTTTGAGCGGGATATTAATATATTACAGTACATTTCTATAATATATGTATCAAAAACGAGTGTTATGAAACTATTGATTACGCAATATTTATAATAGAAGCTGTATAGTTACATGAATTTTTCAAAATAGAAGGTTTATCTATATTGAAGTAATGATATTGTATTGAATATAGTTCCATTACAGGCACAATGTGCAAATTTGAAAAAATATGATATATATGCTCTCGTCCCAACCAAGCAAGATATATTAGAGGTTGGTGTATACATATTTACTTTTTAAATTGCATCTTCAATATTTTCATATTGAATTTACATTATATCAATTCACACTATATTACCTCTGGTTTATTTATTTATTTTTTTAGTTTGCTTGTTCACAAATAAAAGCAGATCTCATCACGATAAAGCCAGAAATTTCTGGCATAAGAATAAATCGAAAAGTATATCGGCAGGCAATAGCAAGAGATCTGTATTTCGAGATACAATACGCAGATCTTTTGAGACAGGAAACACGCGTAGCAACTCTTCATCATTCTTATCAGCTACAAACGTGTCGCATAAGCATGGTATGTGTGTAATATATGTGTATTATATAGATACGTATATTAGATTTTTATTGTAAGTTAGTTTTATCGTTGCTGCGGTAAATAATTTTAAATATGCTTATTTTATTGATATGTCAAGACAGTCCGTATTTGTATGTTGCAGAATGTAATCATATCCAGTGGTGCGAACAACAGAAATTTAATCAGGAGTCCATATGATATCATAAATCTGTATCCTTTGATATAATGTATAATATCACGGAAGAATTCTGTGTGAAATATTGGCGAAGTTAATTATTCAAGTCTTATCACGATGCATAGTGGATCTGTATTAGGTTTGCGACGAGATAGAGCCAAAGCAGTTATATTAAATGAATGTCAATTTTTTCTTTTGAAAGCGAGTAAGTTATTGTAATTAAGCTCATTTTATACGAGACTGAATGAAAAGGAATTTATCGTTTTATTTATTTCAGAAAAACGAATATCGGGCAAAACGGTGTTTACGGTGGAATTTGCGGGAGAACCGGAGGTAGATGTCGAAGAAGCGGGAAAGAAGCAAAGAATAAATCTCTAAATTAATACCAAAATTCAACTTCTATAATTTATTTAATAAAAAATTTCTACTTTACAGTTTTTATATATGCTACATAGTAATATACATATATGTTACTTTCTAAAAATAAATTTATCATATTTTTGTATAAATATACATATGCAAATTTTCAAATTTCTATTTTTCCCGCAATCTTTACGTAAAATAGCATTTATGTATTTATGCATTTATGTGATTGTTTTTGCTCAGTTTTCGATTTGTACAATTGTAGAGGTTTAAGAGTTGAAATTTACCTGCAAGAGCCATCTGTTAGCCTGTTTTGTACTTTTCTTGCAAAATACATTATACATGCATGAGCATTCTGCTGTTTATGGTAATAATAAGACAATATTAATATTAATTGTAACATACTGATTCTCTTTTTTAAATAAACATTACGATTTCTCTTTTTTAAATAATAAAAATTGTTTTGGCTATAATAAAATTATCTGATATATCTCGCAGTATATGCTATTGTTACCGAGGATCGATATTACCATGAAATAATATTATCCAGAGGCAGTATTATTTTGCGTATTAACTACTTGCTTATTTAAAACATTGCGAAATAAAATTATTGGTTTTTTTTTTAAATGCATAAAATTCTTCATCGCAATAAAAAATTAAATGAACTTCAATCAACAGCTGGTACAGCGGCTATGTTCATCTCAGTTTAGATTTTAGATAAACGACTATCACTATGAGTTCAAAAAAATATGTATAAGGATTTTTTAATTAACGTTATCTCTTAACTTTATTACATTTAATGTGATGCATTTTGGTTGCAATATATATTATCACAGCGACGTTATGGCCTTAGTCAAGTAAATAATTATATTCTCACGAAGTTAAATATAGCAGAGCATCAACGCGAAGTTAATATAATAAAGCGATATAATTTGACGTTTGAACGCGAAGGACGTAACCAATTGCATCTAAGTTTGAATGATACGCGCGACGTTAAATATCTCGGACAATAACGTTACGGTACCGATAACACGACAATGATAGATTATATCGTCTAATAGAAGCTGTTAACGTCGATTCGAAGATTGTGGAGGATTTAGTTTTTATCCAAGGATCAAACGGATCATGCGCCCGGCGGCCGCGCGATCAAATCGATCGTCCGTACATCATCTCAAGTCATCCCCGATTTCAAGCCCATCGACAACGTCGTCCGTTTATCATCATCATCAGCAGCAGCAGCAGCAGCAGCAACAGCAAATTCTGTATGCTCCCGTCAGTAACCCAATGGTGACTCTCCAACCGTGTGGAACAGCGCTTCATCCTTCGTGCGTTTATCCGAACGTTCAGTCTCACGTTGTTTCACCGAATTCCGCTCATTTACATCTCCAAGGTCTGAAAGATGGATTTTAATTCAAATTAATATTTTATAAATCACAGTTCTTTCCTTTCTTTCTCCATTTTTCTTCTTGATTCTGTTTCATAAAACAGTCTTTCAGTGATGAAACAGTGTTGAAAGTAACACAAAAAGATTAACGATTGTAGTTACATAAATCTAGAACGTAGTTATATAAAGTAAGAATGGCAATTAAAATATTCCGCGCGGATGCAGGTAAGAATAATCGATGGCACACCAAGAACAAGCCGTCCCGCGGTCAGCAATACTATCAACAGCAGCAACAGCAACAGCGCCTCTCGTATAACCCAAAACCCGTGGTACTCTTTGACCAACCGTCCACCAGCGTTGCACCAATCCCCCCATCGACCACATCCTTCTTAGTAGCTTCATCCACATTCACTCATGCTGGACCATTGCACAGCGAACATTACAGTAACAATCCCGGAGTGACGCATCTGTTACCGCAGCCTTTCAACTTCAAGCCGCCGGATGTGCATGCCCTCTGCCTCATCCAAGACCGACCGAACATTCATCAACAGCAACAACAACAGCAGCAACAGCAACAGCATCCATTGCCAAGTTCCTTCTACAATATATCGGCCACAAACACCTGCAGTCTGCAAACCGTCAACGCGAACTCGTCTTTCTCACTTGCCAGTCTCAATCCTTATTCCAACCTAGCTAGCTTCAACAACAATCAATTCCCAGTAACGGTGCAGTCCTCTCCGTTCTTTTCGAATCCGCCCGTCGGTGTAGTCCTCGCACCACCGCGAGGAGACAAGCCTTCATCCGCGTTAGATTTCGCGCCGTTCAAGCATAACGCGGACAAGATATCGAACGCCCGCGAGTCCCAAGTCGTTCCAACCGGTCAAAGCGAGCATGGCTGGCCCTCTCAGATTGAGTTCTCCAAAAGCGACACGCAAACTGTCGCGGGAAATAACAGGAGCCTCGAGTCTGCCGAGTGCGCTTTGCAGAAATCTCTCTCTGTCGTTGCGAAGACGGACGAGGAGCATTACTCCGACGAGTCCTCGACCAGCTTTGACTTCACCATCGAGGCCGAGAAGATGGTCTCCGCTCTGTGCAACACCACATCTTCGAACGATTTAGGCAAGGAGGAATCGAAGCCCGGTAACAAGACTGATTCCACGACGTTGTTCAATGGAGCGGGCGACAACAAAGCGAGCTGGTTCGCCGATTTTTGCTTCGAGTACGAGAACGGGACGTCGATAGGCGTCCAAACGGACAGTCCGTGCGTCGATAGATCGCAGTATCCAGAACTGATCCGGAAGACAGCTCACTGGGGATGCACGCAGGCTGAGATTGTTCTCGATTCCGACGACTCGCAAACAGACTTCAAACGGTGTTGGTTAACGTGCCTGTCGTCCGCCACCAGGATGGCAATCACGAAATCCTCGACTTGCATCCCGGTTTTTGCGGGGGATCGAGTCTTCGCCGACGATCTCATAAATGCCCTTCTGCGCATCAGCAACGGTTGGCTGAGCCTCGACAACTACCTGAACAAACAACATTTTCCCAATTTACTGGACAGATTAGATCCCGAGTTAATCGCGCACTTCCAGACGTGGGAAGAAAGCACGTGCGAATTACTGAAGCAAATAGTACGAACGTTCCAGAAGTTCGGCGAAAACAAAGAGACGGGTCAGAAACGCAACGTGACGTCGTCGTTTCCAGGCGACGTGTCGCTTTACACAACCTACGATCTTTTCGTCCCGTTGTCTTCGAATTCTTTTTCTCAACAAAATGCGATTGGAACATCCTCGTCGCTGGAGAAACCACGCGGCGCGACGTCGACGTCACTACTGACAAGCGGTCTGCGTAATTTTCAATACAACTCCAACTATCAGCAGGAGCAGCAACCGTTGAATCCGAAGGAGAGCAAATTGCGGAGCAAGTGGACAATCACCGAGAATTTGTCGTCCGCGATTAACGCCACAAAATCCGTGCCGAACGTTTCTGTGTGTCACACCGACATCGGCGGTCTGGCAAATCATAAGCTTCGCACAAAAGACGCATCATCATCCAGGAAGAATGATGTCACTCAGAAATCGTTGAACGCCGAATTCTGTCAGCTGAGGAGCAAAGTGATGGAAAGCAGTGCAGACGCAACGAAGGACAGAAGACACGATTACACACCGGAAGACAAGCTTACGACGGTGCTCGATAACACCGAGTCAATACGGCTGCAGCATCCAGCGATGAACGCTGTAGCTCCTATGAGTTACAGTGGATTATACGCGCGGAACTGTCTATCCTTCACGTTTCCTTTGTCCAATCACCCGGACTCTTCGTATCCCGCATCCAATCCGGGAATCCCAACGTACGGTGTCAGTTATCCTCTTTCAGGGCCTTATCCCGGTACCGATATCAATTCGAGATGCGGCAGGAACTCCGAACAGATTTACGGAGTTAAAAGCGCGAACGTCAATCCAATTTACGTCGGCAGATCGCAAACGGATCAACTAGAACTCCCGGCTGTACCCAGGAACAAGATGACCCTGCTCAGTCAAATCGAACCGCGGACATTCGACAAGGAGTCCGAGGAAATGGCGGCCAATTTGTCGGCCTGGTTCGCCAGTATGCGAAACGCGCAGCCTCCAGCGTCGGCCGCGTCGACCTTCGAGGAGCCGAGGACAAACGAGAACTCGACGCCGCGATTGTTCGTTCAGGAGACACCCAAGTACTCGATGGTCATGGCCAAGCAAACGCAGATCGACACGAATCGACAGTTCCAGGCGTTGCAGAATCTGCCGAATATCCAGAGCACCCCCTGGGCCGCCGCCGGCTTTATCGGCAGTCGTGTCCATGTGCAACAATCGCCCGAGGAATATGATAGCTCCGAAGACGTGCGGATATACATGAAACCGGGCAGCTACAACGTGCCGAAAAAGAGACATCAGAGAAGACCCAATCATCGTCGATCGAGCAACAACGCGACGTCTCGCAACGCGCACGCGAGCAGTCATCGCAGCGTGTGCGGTAACAACGGGAAAGGTGTTACGATACCAGCATCGTCGACGCCTCTATCTCACGCGAGCGCGCCAGCCTTGTTCACTAACATCAGTAACACCACGCTGATAAAGACCTCGTTCCCGCCAGCTTCACAGTTGCCCGTGCCTCTGTTCAACCTCGAGAACTCACCTAGGATCCTGAAGCGCACGGAATCTCTATCGCTGGACGCGCGTCAGGACGTCACCTGGAAAGCGGCATGCGCCTCAGCCGAGATACTTCTCGAGGCCCTCAACATAAAGGATTGCAGCGATACGTGCAAAAACGTCGAGTGCAACGACGGCAGCGGCAAGAGGGAGGATAAGAATGAAGAAAATGTTGAAGTCTTGGCAATGACGTCGCAGCGGAGCGATCCGAAATCAATGAAGCATGATAATGTTGACCGTGCGTCTTCGTATGAAGCCTCGGAGGATGACTCGGGATCCACGTGCAGATTATCGCCTAGCGCGAGCATAATATCGGTATCCCAGTCGCGCGAGGATGTGAATGGTAAAAAACTTTATAAGATATATATTTTATTATATACTTTTTATAAAGAACTGATCAGTTTTATTAGAACAGTAATGAGAAAAGCGTTAGATTGAAATAACTTTTTCGCGAGGATTTCACGCGTGTATATTTATCGAAAATAATTAAAAAATATCTCGCGATCTTTTTGCAGGTGGTACCTAGTAATAAGCAAAACAATATCCTTTTCTAAAAAGCATGTTCAACAGCTCTCGATATCAAGACCAACGTGAAAACGGATTCCTGGCTGATCAGGACTCTCAATAACGCGAGTATCGTCGGCAAGCAGAAGCGAAGACGTGAGGACGATGTCGATCGACGAAGCTTGGAGTCTTCGAACAGCTCGGAAATTGTTGACGTAAAACCGGAGCGGCTCGCATCGTCGTCGACCGCGGATGTAACGTCACCCGCAGATACAAAGACTCGCGCGACGATCATCAACAGCGAGTATCCAGCGATCTTTTCTCGCGAACACGTATCTAATCCCTTCGCGAACAAAGACGAAACGCCGACAAAAGAATTGGAAAATCACGTCGGCAGAGCCACGTACTCTGAAACGGTACGAAGATCTATGAAAACGAGCAACCTACACCTGGAGAAGAAAGAGCCGGTCAAGTCGTGCGCGACCAATTCACCGGCGACCGCCGTAATACCAATTCCTGGCCGCAAGTGCCAGAGGAAAGACCCCGTGCAATCCTACCAGCTTCTACACAAATCGCGAAAGTCGGCCGACAAGAAAACAGCGAGAAATGCGGAGAGCAACGATCTCCAATTGGAGGAAGGAGCGTGCGCGAAAGTCGGCGATGTCAAGTCGAACATAACAAAATCGTCAGCTATCACAAAAACGAATCAGGAAGGCAGGAAGAAGGATTCGGAACACTTGGAGGGCAAGCGCGCCAGCAAATCGAGCGATCGTGGCTGGTCGGTGTGGTGCAGCTCCAAGAGGAAACAGAATCTCAGCCCTCTGACATTTAATAAGTTGGAGACGATTCATCGAACTATCTGGCAGATGGACGAGGCGAAGGTCTTAAAGTATCCGCTTTCGTGCGACAATAAGAATGGCCAGTCTTCATCCACTTTAATGGTCAGTTAAAAAAAAAAAAAATAAATAGAACAGAGGAAATAAAAATACAGAATGTACATTGAAAATATTCTTTTCGCTTTTCAGATGGAAGATTATTGCAAGATCGTTAAGAGTCCGATGTTTCTCGAGATCGTCGAGTACAAGTTGAAGAACCGGATTTATCATAAAGTCGAACACGCTGTGAAAGATTTCCGTCGCATTATTAACAACGCGAGATTATATTATCAGGTTCGCAGCAAAAACTTTTTTCTTATATATTTTATTTATCTTCTTTATTATCGCGTAAAAATCGCGCGATAGAAATAAAATACTATAAATCGTTGCGTAAAATTGCGTCTTAATCTTCAAAGCCAAAGATCCGGATCCAATATCTTAACGTCTACTTTTAAAAAGTAGGAATTTAGTTTCGAAAGGCGAATTTCTCTCGGTTCGCGATAGATTTCAATTAGAGTCTCCGAAAATTTATGTTCTTTCGCAGGACGACGATGAACGAACGAGAAAGATTGAGGTGCTCTCGAAGAAATTGGAAGACTTACTCGAGGAACATTTCGGCAATTTGGACTTTGACAATATTACCGGCAGTCCGAGAGAAGATTCATCGACCCAGCTGCGACTTAAGACATCTGGACAGAAATCGATCGCGGGACGCTGCGATAGCACGAAGAAAAGTGTTTCCTCGTCGATTATCGTGGAGGATTCTTCGCTCCACTGACCGTTATAACTTCTCGTCGAAATGAAAACTCCAAATCGAACTATTGCAACGAAACTATTAGAGAAACTAACGTTCTTTACAGGGCATTGTGTGTAATAACTTCTTTCTAGTCACGAGCCATTTCGTACGGTTAATGATGTCGTAGGTGTTTTTTCTTTTTTTTCCGTTCTCGAAGATCGGTATCGCTGTCCGATGGCTCGTAAACTAAACTCGTTGAACTTTTCCGTCTCCGAGAGGACGGGATTCCGGACGATTTTATTAACTATTACGAAAAGTGCACGCGTGTGTTCTGCCGACAACAATCCTAATTTCATAACGATATCTTAGCGAAGAAAGAAAAACTGTATTAAATGCGAACGATCATCGGACAATAATCGAATTTATTTCTGTACGAAAAAAAGAAAGTAGTACACGATAGCGAAGTATCGACGATATAATGTAATTTCCATGTTCATTGTTACGGCTATTACTTATGAAATATTTCGATCTTTCAACTTCGATGCTCGTGTTGAGGTATCCGTTAGATCAGAGTGATATGAATCATGAAATATATTACGCTGACCAGTCTAAATATTGCTGTTTCGTTCTAAGTCTTAATTGTTAGCAGCTTAGTGCGTAAGTAAAATAAATGCAAAAGGCATTGAAATTGTTATATCTGTACCTTATTAGAGGTAAGGAATCTCCACTATTATAAATTTAGAGAAAATTTCCAATACGACATTCTAAACATGATATCTTAGGAACTAGTATAATAATTACCATAAGACCCTTTATCATTATACAATTAAAGCTCCTGATATATTAGAAAAAGTATAAATTAACTTCGTTCTGGCAAAAACTAAAGATACGATTCTTTACCTCTAACTAAGGTATAGATATAGATTTCACGTTATGAAGTTTGACACGCACTCGAGACTCAAATAATGAAGCTCATGATGAAGCTGATGACACAGATATGGAGCCGAAGCTTATAATACAAAATATAAATAATACGGAGTTCAAATTTTTATAATATCTGTATATTATAAATACGGAGCTGAAGCTTATAACATATATTATAAATATGGAGCTGAAGTACATGTAATAAATACGGAGCTGAAATTAATGTATCATGAATGCAGAACTGGAGCTAGTGTATCACAAATACGGAGCAACCACGCACGCACCACCGTTCAGAGGTCAACACTTCTGCCGGGGCGAGTTAGTCGACACGGATTATATAGTAATGTCAAATATCGCGGTATCGCGCCAGTCGGCCAGCCAGCCGGACTAGTCGGAGGCCGGAGATAGCGATAATCGCGCGTACGGGACTAAGTACGGGGTTGCAGGCTGCAGGTAGCGAACGACGTTTTTCTCGCGGAGAGCCGCGAGAGAGATGTGACCGCCACGGAGCGCGTCCGCGCCGTGAAGCAGGGCAAGTTCCGCAAGTAGAGAGCGTGAAGTGGATTCGTGAGTAGTGAGCATTGCGCGAGAAGGAGAGCGGGCCGCGCTCCGAGACGCGAACAGCGCGAGCTCGGACTACCCCGGGGAGGGGCCCGGGGACGAGCCGGACGCGAGGCATCGCTCTCGGCAGTCTCGGCTGCGCGCGGACGCGGACGCGCCGACCGTCAAGATGGACTGGGACCTGCTGACGATAGCGAGTCTGCATCTGACCGCGACCGAGCACCGCTACTACGGCGACATATTCATCTACTGCTGCGAGAACGCGGACAGTGACAGCGTGCCCGTGATCAAAGTCGCCGAGCTGTTGCGCTCGGCCAGCCTGCCGCGGGATGTCACGATGAAGGTGAGCTCTCGGTGGCAGGGGGGAAAGCGCGACCTGACGTTGACATTTCCCTTCCGTCGGGGAAAATGCATTGTGATAAAATTTATCTCGGTATTTGGAGAGAGATTCTCACGCCGAGGTGCACATACGTGCGGACGGGACGGACGAGACGTCCAGGGTCCGTTTGTGGAGGTTATGTCGTGGCAGGTGAACCGATTAATTCGTCAGCGGGGATTATAGAGTCACTTCTTCTTGCCTTTCTTGCAACGATCTATACTCTATAGCTATTTGCGAGGATTCTCATGTTCCTTGCAGCGTGTGTTACTTTTAGCGGAAAGCAGATTGTTATTGTTGCCAGGTAGATTGACAGTTGTCATGTATTTTAGAGAAAAGAAGATGCAGATGAAGCATTTCGTAGAAACTCGGTTATATATGGACATACATTATTATTTTTTTGCTTGTAGATATTGGACGTATGCATGGGAACCAAGGGCAGCACGCATCTGGGCAAGAAGCAATTTTACGCAGTGTTGAAACTCATCGCAGGCCACCAGGCTGGTTTGGAAGTCTCCAGAGACATGATAACTGCGTCTTTGGATGTTATTACCTTACCGCGATTTACGTGGCCGACGTCTGGTGACGAGGAAGGCAGAAGGAGTCCGGACATAACCAGAGGAGCAAAGGGTAGACGTCATCCTCCCGAGAGCACTACCGAGAGCGAGAGCGAGGCAGAATCTCCGCGCGAGACTGGCGGTAGCACGGATTCTCCCACGCCGACGAACAGCATGACTCAGGAGAGAAACGACGGTATGCTGGGCGGTGAGACAATCCTGGACTCCGTTTCCGGTGGTTGGCAGGGCTTGTTGGTTTCCGAGGAGCAGAGACAGCTGTTGGGCACCGAGGAGGAGAGCTCGGAGCGTCACAGTAGCGACGACGGTGACGGGGAAGGTGACGGCTCGGGTTTCCCGCCGGAAGAAGTGTGGATTATCAGCGACGAGCAGCGTGATTATTACGCCGCGCAATTCGCACAGTTGCAGTCGGATCCGGAGGGCCTTCTGGCCGGGCCGGTGGCCAGAACGTTCTTCGAAAAGTCGCGGCTTCCCGTTTCCGAGTTACGACGCATCTGGCAGCTCGCGGACGTCACGAGGGACGGGGCGCTCAGTTTACAAGAATTCTACGTGGCTATGCATCTCGTCGTGCTGAGGAGGAACCACGTGCCTCTGCCCGACGTTTTACCTCCGTCCTTGTCGATCCCGTTGGTTATGCAAACAGCGACAGCTGCCGCGCCGCCGCAAGTCCCATCGGCGACAGCCGCTCAAAAATCGCCGCCGAACTCCGCGAACGTCCGCGAGAAGAATCGCGAGTGGACAAAGTTTGTAGACTCACCGACCGGGGCGAGCAGCTCCTCGGTCACCAGCCCGGGGCTGCAGCTGGTGAACTTCGATTTCCAGAAGTCAGCAGTCGAACGCGACCCGAAGATCCTGCATCCGGTGCCGTTGCGCTTGACGCCCGAAGCGGCGATTCTCGCTTCGGGCGCCAACGGCAGCAGTAGCAGCTGCACAACCTTGGGGGATGACGATCTGCAACATTCTGCGGCGTCGTTGGTGCAACGACCCCTCGCGAAGAAACCACCCGCGGCTCCCGAAGACGCCGTTATCGTGACTCCTAAGAAGGAACCACCGCCTCCACCACCACCCAGACCTTATAGAACACACGCGCGCAGTTCTAGTCTTGATCTTAATAAATTAGGTATACGTCGCTCTACCGATACTCCACGATAGAATACTGCGGTTACGAAACTGAAATCTTATGTCTCATGCTATAAACTTGCGTATTCTTACAGGAAAAAATGGTCAAATTTTTCTTGGGGCACCGCCGCTTGTACCACCTAGAATTTCGCCAGGAATTGTAAGTTTATTGTATACGATAACATTCTCTTGTGCCCCTTTTTAAAAGGAATGCTTTTTATTCTATATACCTTGTAAAAGATATTACAACGGAATTTATAACTTTTTACAAACGTTTTTTAAGACAGGGATTTAATGATCCGTTTTTGTGCTGCAGACTTCGCCTCGCAAATTGGTCGGCCAAAGAAGTGAGGGTGAGGGACAGAGAACGTTAAGCGAAAGTCAAGCTTTTGTCGCTGACTTCTCTCACTTTTCTCCCAAAAGTGAATTGCCTGAGAATACGGTATCATCTGTAGAAAATACGGTACCACAATCTCAACAATTCACTGGTGTCTGCGGAGCATTTCATATTTATAGGAAACCGAGTCCAAGTAAGAAGTTATCTCATTTAATTTCTCAACATTCAGCATTTTCTCTGTATTTGTACTTACAATTTGTTTTTTAGCATAATTTTCATCATTTTATGCAGTTAATGATACATTCATAAGCAGAAATACTTTATTTCTCTTTTAAAATATTAGAGATACTTCTAAAGCAGATGCTGAAACTATTTTCTTGCTCATACTTTTACTTTCGTAATTATGCTTAATAATTAATTTTGACAGAACGAGACGGCGGCGAAGAAGAAAGTAAAAATGAAGCGGAAGAGGAGAAGAAATTAACTTTACAAGAATTAAGGGAAAAGAATGCGGAATTACGCTTAGTTTGCGAAGAACTGACACGTGAACTGGCCAGCGCGTTCCAAGAACGTATAAATTTGCGTGCAAAACTCTTGCTCTTGACTTGATGTGATTACTATTCGCTATCATTCATTCGTTCGAAGTTACGAGGTATTATGTGTCCTCAAATCATTGTAAACACATGTATTTAATACGTTATGCTAGTCTAGAACTCCTCTTTTCCAATGAAGTATTCATCCACATTCATAACGATCAATGTAGACAGACAGATGCGGCAGGGGACGCGATTTACAAAAAAAAATATTACATAAATATTTTATACTTGAGACTGAAAGAAGAGTGTATAATATGTCGTCTATGACATAAATTATGAATCATGTATATACAAAGCTGATTATGATCTTTATCGATATATAACAAAGTATTTGCGAATTTGCTTTTGTCAAGTTTATCAGCTATTGTTCACGTTTATATGTAAAAGTATTTAAAACAATCACTCTCAGGTTTAAAGCCTACGTTATCGAATTCCCTGTGATTTACTGACTTGTATGTGTTACGTTTTTGCATAAGAACTTTCCTTTTCATCGTCTCGAATTTATATACATTTCTATAATATAAGCACACTGCGCATACAAGTGGATCTGTCACATTGTTATTATATTTCAGTACAGATATTTGAAACTTCTGATTGTGATTTCTGTGCTTTGTTAACTTTATATGAGGATTATATAAGATATTTCATATTCCCCTCTGTCTATTAATGAATCTCTTCTAAAGAACACTTTGCCGTAAACAGAATCATAATATCTATTATGAATTAGTTGTATTGTAAAAACAAATAGGTATTTATTGTTTGCAACAAAATCTAATTATATTTTCGTATGACTATAAAACTTGACAAGAAGATGGGGCGTCAACGGAGAAATGGAATAATCAGGACTGTTATGACGTTATATTTTATTCCGTGATAACAAGCGTACATATAAAATATCTGTTACATTTTGAAGAAAGATATACGAGAGAAAAGTGGAATCTGCAGGAACAGAATACTTAAAAAATAAATTTATATAGATGTATAATGCTCAGAATCAATTCACGTTGAGTACGTCGATTTTGGTGTATCAATTCTTTGAGATGGTTATATCGATTCCTAATATTGTAGATTTTAAGAAATAGTTGCTGTAGTTGGTGGAAACTATTTGTGGCCTGAGAAGAATATAGATCTATCAAAGCCACACATCTACAACAAAAATCAAGAATCAATACAACCGACATTCTTTTCAGCTAGTTTCGCAGATATTTCTAATAGTAGCGATTACTCAACGGACATAGGATTGCCTTATTAATAAAAAAAACAATCATTTAAATAAATTTTCAAATTTTCTTTTAAATTCAGTCTCCGTGGCTCAGCTCTATATAAGTCTCAGCGCTTTATTTATATAAATCGCCATTTCTATCCAATCAAATATATATTGATTCGTAATTAACGTTAAGACCTTCATCATATTTTCCAACTTTTATTTTTCCTACAGATAGCGAATAAATAAATTTGCCGAGCGATCGTTGTTAATAACTCTTTGTGCCATAACGCGAAATTTTGAAGTACATATTGTCGTCAGTAATCGACGGTATTGTCTTGTCAAATATCACGAGACTACTTAGAGGTAAAAGCTTTGAAAATCAACGAGTCATACGACAAAGATTTTTTTGTAATTATAGATATTGTGTAAAAATTATATGAAATTAATACTTATGTCAGAATTATCTGATTTATTATCTGCAGTCCTGTAAAAAAATGTAATGATGTAGAATACATATACAGAAGTGTCTGTCAAATACGAATAAAGAAACTACTTAGTTTCATAACAATTTTTATTGATATCATTGTGTGAATGAAAGAATAATGTTAATCACGTACAAGAAAAAAATTACAAATACTTGTAAACATCTCTTGAATATGAATGAATGAACGAATGATGAAAGTTGAGTACTGCAATTACAATTCTACATAATAAAACCTCCGTACACATGGTGATGCGCTGACGAAATTCGATAAATAAAATTGCGCTTGATAATAAATTTAGTACAACAGACTTGAGCTATAATTCTATTGTCACACATGTCTGATTTTACGTAATGCGTACTTCGCGATTACACAGGCTCTACTGTATAACATGTAAAGTTAGAGTACTCACATTTACATGTCTGTTTCACTGACTCTAATAGTAACAAGGTAAATATATAGATCTTTAGATACGAACACTAGAGCCTGTCTTATTTTGTATTTCAATCAGCGACGAAGAGACGTCGCTTTATCTATAATTCTATTGACTGTGCGAGAAAGAATGTATGCTAGCATTCTTTGGTTTTATACTCCGAGTATAGATATCTGCTAGAAATTAATAATGATGCCGATTAATACAGAGTGTTTCTTACAGCAGCTTTTTTCACAATGATATGCTCCATACAGTGACTTCGCGATATGGCGAAACCGCGGAGCTAGAAGGACACGGATAAACAATCGACTTCTAAAGACTATTTAGTTGTCTTTGCTCTGCATGAATTTGATCAAGTCGATAACTCGGCTGGAGTAACCGAACTCGTTGTCGTACCACGAGATCAGTTTAACGAAGTTGTCATTTAGAGGGATGCCAGCCTTGGCGTCGAAGATGCTGGAGTGATTGTCGCCGATGAAATCGGACGAGACAACGTCATCTTCGGTGTAGCCCAGGATACCCTTCAGAGGACCTTCAGCAGCCTCCTTCACTTTGGCTTTAATAGCGTCGTAGGAGGCAGGCTTGGCAAGTCGAACCGTCAAGTCGACTACGGACACATTGTGCACGGGTACGCGGAAAGCCATGCCAGTAAGCTTCCCGTTGAGGGCGGGAATGACCTTGCCAACTGCCTTGGCCGCGCCAGTTGCAGCGGGGATAATATTCTGTGCTGCACCACGGCCGTCACGCCACAGCTGTTACCGGAAAAGCATGATAAATGATGTTACATAACGACAATCTCGAATGATTTCTCTTGATAAACAGCTACAGTATCGTACACACACCTTGCCGGAAGGTCCGTCGACGGTCTTCTGGGTGGCCGTGATCGCGTGTACGGTTGTCATGAGGCCCTCGACGATCTCAAAGTTGTCGTGGACCACCTTGGCGAGAGGTGCTAAGCAGTTGGTGGTGCACGAGGCGTTGGAGACGATCTTGAAGCTCGGATCGTAAGCTTCCAAGTTCACACCGACGACGAACATCGGTGCGTCAGCCGACGGGGCGGAGATGATGACTTTCTTGGCGCCGCCTTCCAAGTGAGCCTGCAAATGCACCGAAGAACATAGAGAACTCATAGGTGTAAACGAAGATTCTAATGAAATAAACGACTTTTCGGTCAAATTTCACGTACAGATGCCTTTTCGATGGTCGTGAACACGCCGGTCGACTCGACGACGTACTCCGCGCCGGCCTTCCCCCACGGGATCGCCTTCGGATCGCGCTCGGCGAAGACGGCAATCTTGTTTCCGTTTACGACGAGATTGTTGCCATCGACCTTGACTTCTCCCTTGAACTTACCGTGGGTGGAGTCATACTTGAACATGTAGACCATGTAATCGAGACCGATGAAAGGGTCATTGATGGCGACGACCTGGTTTGACAGAGAACTCGGATTAGGTAAAACGAGCGCGGCTTCGACCGACTTGCGGATCGCAGCTCTACTTTCAACACATACCTGACCACCGCGCTCCAGGGAAGCCCTCAGCACGAGACGGCCGATACGGCCAAATCCGTTAATTCCGATTTTGCTCATGTCGTCGTCTTGTTTGCAACTGGAAAATCGGACAAAAGCGTTACAAGACGTTGCGCTACGGCCACGCGTTTTCCTCGCGACCGCGGTCAGGGAGACTGGCATGGCCATGTGAAACAGGTGCGCGAGAACGAGTCTCATCGTTAATCAACAAATTCCAGTAGCGAAGATCATTGGACGTTAGGTTAAAGTATAAATAGATGTGCGACGCATGATGATCCATCATTCGCTGCTTCCCTGCTATTTTCAGAATATCAATCGCGTTTCAAGGATGCTCATAAATATCGCGTAAACGATAATTGATATTCATCACATAGGCATAACCGCATAATCGAAAACTATCAATTCTTCTTCACCGTATCAGAGTTTTGTTTTATTAATTTAATTAGTACATTGTGTGCTGTTAAGATCTGTCAGCGATGGATAAACTGAAAAATCTTTCTCATACATTTATTGCTAAAAATACAATGGGGATTATAAATGCAGCGGAACTATCGGAGAGAGAGATTTCGCGGCCGCTTACGTAATTTCGAGCGCGACGTAAACGTTATTTACAATTAGTCTTGAATTTGTCTTCGAAGCTGCGGTGGCGACAATCTTGGCACACGCCTCGGCGACACGATCGCCGATTGGGCACCGCCGGGGAATCTCGTAGGTCAGGCAAGGTCAAAGGGGGGAGGGGTGTGTCCAAGTTCTTCGACATCCCGGTGTCCATGAGGATGATCATGACCTCGCGTGAGTGGGATCAGTGGGATTATCAAATCACCGCGCATCGCGATGCAACCGCGTATCATCTAACGTGATCCGAATCGGGAGAAAAATCTATTCGGACTATCGGACTTCCGGCCACTTCGAGTCCTGATTAAATTTAATTTAGCGATACTCGCGGTTTTTAACGCGGACAGAAATAACTTTTTATTGACGTATATTACGATATCCATAACTTTGCGCAATCGAATTTGTTCTGACAGAAGCGCGAGCTATTTTTATAACTAATTTTTTTACAATTATGTGTATTTGAAAGCCGAAATTACGACGATTTTGCTCGCGATTTTGTACTTATTCATACAAAGACGAACCGGTTTTTCTCTCATAAATGTTAGGTCAGAAACTCGTTTCTTTACAGCAACTCGCCAAAACGCAAAATCGCGGTTTATTATACGCTTATTTATATTTAGAAAAAAACGAAAACATTGTTTTGGTACCCTTCAAATACTTAAAGTACAAATAATTGACTAAATATATGATTGAAGGTAAAGCACGAGAATAGCTGGATTTAATAAGCGGAGGGGTCATTAATCAAAATGTAAAATCAATGATACAGTAATTACACGTGACACGCATGACGATTAATTTCCAAATTAATATGAGCTAAGGTCAACTAAGGGCGGTATTCACAATCCGATCTTATTACTCAAAATCACCTTAAATTCAATAAAACGACCGAATAGCTTCTCAAGATCGTCCCGAAGGCGATGTCAAATATAAGGTCGGGCTGTGAATGCCTAACAATATCCCGTAGAATCACAGTCCCGTCTCATTACATCGTGATCGAACGCTAGTACAGCCGTGCAATCGTCGAGCGATAATATTGACCGCGCGAGGGCCGTTTAACGGTCGCCATCCGCGTCATCGGGCGAACCCGGCGAAGGGATTCCGTCGAGCGTCGCGAAGGTCGCGGGAAAGGTATCGCACCGCCCGGTTGTTACATCATCTCCTCGATCTCACGCCGCGCTTCTCTCTCTCTCGCAGGAATACAACCGGATCGTCTCCGCGACTATACGGGAGATACTTGATACTTTACTGGTCCGAGCGACGTCACGAGACTCACGAGAATGGCCGGTGCGGCGTATATACGTCTCGCGGGATGGCAGACGCGATTTTTGACGGTTATGTGTGTCGCACGTACGCAACGTCCGTCAGGAAAAATGACGATCGGGCGAACGATTCACCCAGGAGCGAGAAGAGAGAGAAAATAGGGATACACGTCAAGTGGAACTAGTGGAAGAGATACTCACCGCGTACTAAAAAACCAGTTCCGTCCACCGCGGCTACTAACGAAGTAGTGTCATTTGAAGGGCACGGGTGCGATGATATAAAACGGAGGCAACGGAGCTTCGTGCTCCATCGCCGACGTTCGGGAGATCATGTGGCTTGATTATCGATTGTCGACATGTTGGCGCGCCGCGAAGTTCAACCGCGCCGGTGCCGATGTATATTAATTAACTCTTTCGTCGATCTCTTTGGATATCTATTTATCGTCGAAGAGGATTTACTTTTATCATTAGCATGACAAGTATCAACAGCTTAGTTACGCAGACGTGAATAATACGTAATTATAATATGTAACTTACAGCATATAGCTTTCTCTAATAATAATTTTGTAATTACTTCGGAACAGATTTTTTGAGGATCTATAAAAATTCGTGCTAGATTTTGAAACAGAATTCTAACTAAAATATTTATTTTGTTTATAATTAATTGCTTTATTTATATTTTACTTCATTTATAATTATAATTATTATATTTATAGTTTATTTTTATAATTTGATATCTAATTTTTGTAATATCCGTGTATTTTAATATATTTTATATATAATGTGTGTATATATAATTTTGATTCTACAAAAGTTTTTCATGTTACATGGCCATGAAATTATAAATAAGATTCTTATTAGTAGATATATAATCTACATACAAACTGAAATTTATTAAAAATATAACAAACTGTAAATAATAAAATTCGAAAATAGTTGCAGAGGATATTGTGCACATAAGATATTATAAAAAGATAAATTGTGTGTTGTTAAATTTGTTTGTCCTTTAAACTCGATATCTTTTTTAATATTATTTTAGAAGAGGATAGTTGCATAAAAATTATAATAAGATGCGTATTCGCAAGGGTTTAAAATAGAATACAAGTGCGTATTCGAATTTTAAGTTTTAACTTTGATAAGTTGTTCTCCTAATCATCATCATGCTCGAGAACTTGTCCAGCAGTTACAGGAACATTACCGGAATCGGCGTTATACATGTATTGAACCAAATCGGTTATACGATACGCATAACCATATTCGTTGTCGTACCTGAGGAAAAATGAAAGATCTCAGCATCAAGTACCTATAAGATATCAAAATTTTGGCGCGATCGAAGAAATTGCATCTTCGACTTGTAAATTATGTATATCCAGGCATAGGTTGCGTATTTGGGATAATATATTTCTTTATAAATTGAGTTTTATGACGACGTGGGTGGCGTTATTATACCAAGCGACGATCTTGATGAAAGTGCTGGTCTGCGGAATGCCCGCCTTGGCGTCGAACACGCAAGAATAAGTCGTGTGGTTGAAGTCCGACGACACGCAGTCGTCCTCCGTGTATCCCAGCACGTCTCTCAGCTGTCCCTCGGCCGCTTCTCTCATCGTCTCTTTCACTTCCTCGTACGTCGTCGGTTTGTTGACCCTGAGGCGGTATCAGGCAGAGATCAGAAACGTTTCTAGTGGCACGTACAAGAATCGAACTTATTGTTATAGCGTCGAACATGACAATTTAATTCCGATCAAACGTAAAGTTACGTCAATAAAATTGCACAGTCGCGTTTTGTGTGAAACCGAGTGCACGTTTTTTTTTGTACATCAATGCAACGAGAATATAATGTTACGCATGCCGGATTTTATGGGTCAGTTGTCCGGTGAACTCCGCATCCGCGCCAATTACCTGAATGTCATGTCGCACAATGAAACGTTGGGGATCGGTACCCTGAACGCGATGGCTGAAATCTTGCCTTTCAGCTCGGGGATAATTTTGGCTAATGACTTGGCCGCGCCGGTCGCGGTCGGAATGATATTCTGGAGCGCGCCCCTACCGTCCCTCCACAATGCCGTAGGTCGAAGCTGCGACAAAATATAATCGTGCGAAGCACGTACATGAAACTTTTATAACGATTATTTAGGTTCTTTAACCCGCTGTGTAAGAATAAATAATTATATATATATAGATAGGACAAAAATATATATTCTATTGCGCCACAGATTTATAATTGAATAACCGGAAAAGGTGCATTTATCGATCTTTTATTTTTCACTCATGCTCATCGGATTAAATAAATAAAGAGAGAAAAAGCGCAAAGAAGGAGGCCCTATTTCTTAGAATAAGTCATTATTAAGGAACCTTTTCTACCGGACCGTCCACGGTATTTTGGGATGCTGTCACCGCGTGTATGCTGGTGATCATCGCCTCGAGAACCTCGAAGTTGTCGTGCATGATTTTGACGATTGGAGCTGCGCAGTTCGTGGTGCAGGACGTCGCAGAAATGACACCGTCTCTCTTGGGATTGTAACAAGTGTGATTGACTCCGAAAACGAGCATCGGTGCATCGATCGACGGTGCGGTGATGATAACTCTTTTTGCGCCGCCGTCGATGTGCAACTGCATAATATACTATTTTTATTTTTGATACAGATACGTCGGTTAACTTAACATATAATGTAGGATGTACTGCATGAAGATTATAGAATACTAGAATAGTTTGAGGAGACTTATTTAATTGTAAGTCCAATAATATAACAAATGTTACAAATATTATATAAATATAGTAACTGTTAAAATCAATACTTCTTCCTTTTATTTTTGAGTTTCTAGCGAATCAATAGTTTTCCATATTTAACATCCCGTTACAAAGAAAAATATAAATTTAAAATCTTACGCTGGCTTTCTCTAGTGTTGTGAATGCTCCGCTAGCTTCTATTACGTACGTCACTCCTTTATTCTTCCATGGTATTTTCCACGGTTGCTTTTCATGTGATGTAGCGATTCTGGTCTCTCATTGAACGATAAATACGTTTATGATTGTTTATATAAAATAATGTTTATACCATGTTCTTAAATGTTAAGTAAAATGAAAAGTAAGCGTGCAGGAACTGAAATAAATTTTAATAAAGCGCAAAAAATTTTCCGGCAATTGCAGGAGTTATATGCGAATACTTTTCATTTTATGTTTAGAGAATATTAAGTTTATTAAAATCTGCAGTACTCATAAGATACACAAAACAAGATAAAATTTTAATAACTTAAGATTTAGTTTTTTAAATGTAAAGAAACTAAAATTGTATTTACCACCACTAACTATAAACTCATTGTCGCATTCCAGGGACAAAGGATGTGGCCCGTGAGTAGAGTCGTGTTTAAAAAGATATATCATATATTCCGTTGTAAGGAATGGATCGTTGATTAATTTTACCTGTGATATTTATCATCATATTGTTGAGTTTTAATCAGTGTAATACATTATACTTATATTTTTTTATAATCGCAAACTTGCATCAATGCGCTTCTCGAGGCAAGCGCGAAGACACATTCTCCCTATTCTTCCAAATCCATTAATTCCTACAATTGCCATAATTTTATTTCTATTTTAGTCTTTTTTAACAATTTATATTTAAAAAAAAGGAGAAAGGGGTTTAAAAATCTCGAATGACATTTTGTTATAAATGGTAAATAGTGTGAAACTCATTACAAAACTTTCCAGAAAACATGACACCTTGAAATTGTCTAGAAAATAGAAATAAAAATAGAAAAGAATACAGTGAGAATACGAGAAACAGAGAGGACATTATGTGGCTGTCTTCGCGCGCGTTTATTGTCCGAAGATCACCACATATGTGCCTTCTATTTATGTGCGTATTGCGTATCCCCACCGATTTTTGGGTGAGCCTCATTTCAGTATAATTGCACGGGTTCCTACTTTGTCCCATGGATCTTGAAATATCCTGTATATTATGCGTTGTATTTACTTGACTAAAAATCCTTTTTGAAAGTTGTTTTATTCTCTAATAACTTATCTATAAAGCAGTTACTTCTAAACTAATTAAAACTTTTTATTTTACATTTAGCAACGCGAATCTTTCAAATCATTAAATAAAATTTGTGCGTTTTCTTATAAATCCTATTGTTTATTGTATAAAAATAGTCTTTACTTATTACAATTTTATTTATGTACACTTAACGAAACGTTAATTTCGTAAATATTAAGTGACCATTAATAAATGGTGAATGAATTTTCCAATAACTGCGCAAGATCTTCTTCAGACTGTTCACGTGGAGCCAATTTTGTGATGCGATGCTGAAAACAGAAAGAAAGAAATTTAAATTTTTGATGCCTCTAAAAAGGAGAATGTACCCTGATCATTACTGCTACATTTTATATATGTTATTGTGTTACATTTTTTCCATTTGATAATGAATACATGGCGCACTGAATTTACCTGAGGTAAAGTGCCTTGAACTAACGTAGGAATGTCTTCTTTTTTGAAACCGAGTTCTGTCAAGCCGTTTTCAATTTTCATAACGCGCATGTATTCCTTCACGGTGTCGGCCAAAATTTTTCCCGCGTCAGCCCGCTTGGAATTCTTGACGTCTACACCGAGCAGTTCCGCAGCTTCCAGATGCCTCTCTGGACATGCGCTTCCGATAAAGGAAAACACGGCTGGCGCGGAGATCACCACAGATAGGCCATGAGGAACTATGGGATGATCATCGCTGTATCCCTTAAAGTAGCGATTTAATAAAGACATCAAAGAATTTCAAATAATTAGTTCTGTATCTCTATAGAAGAGATACAGGAAAATAGTATAATTTAAAAGATATATTCTAAATAAGAGATAAAGGAGAGATCGCGAGAAAAGGAATATTTTTATATCCTTCTGTGCTTGGAGGAAGATATTGTGATTGAAAGTTTTTATATTAGTTTTCTCAAATAAAAATTGCTTAAATATCGTAATACATATATTGAAATCTAGTCGCAATTAAATTTTATGTGCGAATAAAGATATACTGTTATTGACGCTTTAAAAGAAGTATATTTGAAGTTTATAATTACTTTTGGTTGGAAATTTCGAACGTTTCCGCTGATAGGATACGAAAGTCCATGACAAAGATGAACACCAGCATTTCCGAAACCAACGCCCGCCATTGTACTTGCTAAATGCATATGACTCCTCGCTTCCAAATCATCTTGATTGTAAACTGCTCGCTTGAAATATCTATGCAAGAGATCAAATATTATTAATATTAACTACAAATATCATTTATTAATTTATGTGTTTTATAAAGTAAATTTTAAACAACGTTTATTTCTTTTAGTCCTTAGATTTTAATATTACATTTTATGTTTATGAAATTGATGAAAAATTAAGAAAATATCAAACTGTTTTAGCGTTTTTAATATTTGCTAAGAGAGATAGCTTTGTAAAATTAATACATTTATTTTAATATTAATTAGAATAGTGCTTTATATTTTAATATTATATAACTTCGTAATTCTATCTCTTGATAAAAATTCAACCACTATTCTTCTGATTTGGAATATCTGTGGTTTAGAGTAGATAGATGCACAGATATTGGATTGACGGAATTGTGTTTAAGTAATTGACTGATTAATTACTTGCGCATAACTTGAAGAGCATATCGCGCCCAGACATCGCTGACAGGATTGCTGCCTTGATAAGCTGGTCTTAGAATTGGATTCGATGGGCACGGCGTCCTCTCTGTATAGGGTATCGCCGTAAAGGATTCCAAAGCGTGGCAGAGCACGTCGAAACCGGAGTAAGCGCATACTCTCTCCGGTAAAGTCAGAGTGTGCTTGGGATCGATGATTCCCAACGTTGGACGTAGAGCTCTGCGATTAAAGAGTTAATGAATTAATTTCTTTTGCATATCTTCTTTCAATCCAACGACGTATAATGAACGTTTACCTGTTTGCGATCCCCGTTTTGGCTTTTAGGGGCCGATAATCGAAGATGGACACTCCAGTTGTCTCAGAACCGGTACCGGAGGTTGTCGGAACGGCGACGAGCGGTTTCAGAGGAACCTGGATCGGTTTACCTTTCCCAATCGGGGCATTCACGTAATCCAAGAAGTCGGCGTCCGGATCGCAGCTGTACAGATTTGCCGCTTTGCAGGTATCAATCACGGAACCACCGCCAACCTGCGGATTAATAATAATTTAATAACAATCTCCCCCCGTATGGGACCGGGGTAGAATAGTCCCATGGTATGTTCTGCCTGTCGTAAGAGGCGACTAAAAGAACAAGTGAGACATAGGGCAGCAGCTAGAGTCACTGTCAGATCGAGGCTGGGGAGGATTCTCGACAGGCCCGATACTGAACATTCACAGACGCCAATCACTGATTAGGCGGCTGTGATATTGCGATGTGGAGGGCAACAGGAAACCATCACCAATAATAATCAAACCAATATAATATGATTAGATATCTAATAATTGAAAATATGATATGTAATAAAAATAAACAAATTATTTTAATAAGATAACAAAAAGATATTTATATACGTAGATTTTATTAAAAAACGCGACATTAAGAGTCAGTCGTACTCTCTTTCTCTTTATAGTCTTTTATCGCGTTTCTTGTATACGTACCGCTACAAAAGCGTCGAAATTTCCACGCTTGGCAAACTCGATCGAATCTTGTAAGCTCTGCTCAGTTGGTTCTACGCGTACTTTGTCGTAAATCTCGAATTGAACTCCATATTTGGAGAGGCTGTTAATGGCAGTTTTCACGGGGGTTAAATTCACCAAGTTAGGATCTGTCATCAGACACGTTTTCTTCGCTCCCAAATTTTGTATGTCCATTCCTAACTCTCTCGTTACTCCTACTCCATACCGCACCGTAGAACAAGCCATCTAAAATTTTACGCAACTTCTAATAATTTACATAATACATAAATTAATAGATTGCATTATTTTAAATGTTTAGCGATATGAAGAAAAAAATTAAATTATTAAAGAGAATTTAACATCTATTGTACTAGATCGGATTTAACTACCCGGGAAAAAAAGATTATATATAATTATATATATATATATATATATAATGATTATATATAATTTGTCTCTGTATATCATATATCATATATAATCGTATATGACCATATATAGTCAATATATATTAAAAAAGAACTGTTAACTTCAATAATAATTAATAAGAAACATAAAAGAAATTGGCAATAAGAGAGTCGACGCGGTAATTAGTGCGTAATGTCAAAAGACAGATGTATTTGCATATTACAAATTTCCGGACGTTTTGGCTCTTCTTCGAGCCATCCTCAGAGGTCATCAATAAGCCATTGTCCATCATAACCATGAGTCTTCGGAAAACCATGAGAACTAAATGATTGCTATTTATAAATGGTCAAAATTAATTAAAAGAATAAGAGTAATAACTCCGAATTTTTATCCGAGCACGCACCAGATATAGTCCGGAGAACGGAGGATAGTCAACAATATAAAATTACATTAAAGATTAAAGATTAAAGTGTCCATGACATGTTGTTGTCACGATAGATCACACGACACTGTAAACCGTCAAGTGGAATAAGAACAATTATACCAAGTAAAGTAGGAATCTTGTAGGTCAAAATGGAAATAAAAGTATAAATAATAAATGAGTAAAAGTGTATAACTATCCTTCTCAGACCAAGGAAGCGCAAGGTTACAATTTATTTAAATTTATTTAAAATGGGAACGTATGCATGATGTATATAGGAATTCGGAAAATATGTATCTAAACGACTGGTTTCAGAAATGATTTACATCAAATTGCAAAATGATACTAATAATAGCCTTAATTTACAAAAGGATACCGAATTCCTATATCATGCATACGTTCCCATTTTAAATAAATTTAAATAAATTGTAAGACCAAGGAAGCGCAAGGTTACGAAATAATAGCCTTAATTTACAAAAGAATACCGAATTCCTAAATAAGTTGTAACCTTGCGCTTCCTTGGTCTGAGAAGAATATTTATACACATTTACTTATTTACTATTTCTACTTTTATTTCCATTTTAACCTACAAGATTCCTACTTTACTTGGTATAATTGTTCTTATTCCACTTGACGGTTCACAGTGTCGTGCGATCTATCGTGACAACATGTCATGGACACTTTAATTTTTAATCTTTAATGTAATTTTATATTGTTGACTATCCTCCGTTCTCCGGACTATCTGGTGAGTGCTCGGATAAAAATTCGGAGTTATTGCTCTTATTCTTTTAATTAATTTTGACCATTTATAGATAGCAATTAATCATTTAGTTCTCATGGTTTTCCGATCTCCTAATCCGAAGACTCATGGTTATGATGGAGAATGGTTTATTGATATACCTCTAAGGATGGCTCGAAGAAGAGCCGAAACGTCCGGAAATTTGTAATATGCAAATACATCTGCAATGTCTTTTGACATTACTAATTACCGCATCGACTCTCTTATTGCCAATATCTTTTATGTTTCTTATTATTATAATTGGATCTATAACTCTTAAAATAAAATTTATTTTTTAAACAATTTTTAAAATAAAACTTATTATGTCTAATAATCTCTAAATAATAATTTCTTTTTTCCAAAGTAGCTTTGTTAATACATTCACACCTGACATGTTACAAATAAAATTCAGATTATTATCAGGAACTCGAATATGCAGCATCGGAGTACAGTTGCTGCAAAAACAGTTCTTATCTGACTAAACAACGCGGGAGACTTTCGATTACATAATCGTGGTATTTGCGATAAAATCAACACATTGATATGCACTTTGAAGAGAGCTTTTAATAGTTTCTCTCTTCTTACACATTTTTTACCTCGAAAGCATATTCCTTGTCGCTTGTGACATTTGCTGCAGTGCTCCGAGCTTTTCCGTGATCCCGTACGCTAGTAGCTCCTGGATTTCCATGCGCTGGACATCTGCATCTAAAAATTCAGAATAATTTAAAGTTTATATTCCGCGTTTGCCATTAAATTTTTAACATCATTCTATCCCAAAATAAGTCTATTAAGAATCGTTATCGAATTAATGCGCTATTTTTATAATGGATTGACACACGTAGACTCGTCTGATAGATTGTCACTGATATCGTTATCTTCCCCTCCTCTCATATTTCTTACGTTTCTTATATATTTTTATAAAGCCGATAGAAATTACTTTCACTACTTTAATAATATAAAATAGCATTCTAAATATTATATTTATGGCTGCTAATATTAATATATTATTCTTAGATAAGTGAAGACATAATCTATTTTCTTAAATAAATTTATTTCTATCATATTTATTAATTTATGATAGAATTAAATGTGCATTAAAACACTTCGCGATTTATTTGACGTCACTATTATATTATCTACTTTTTTTTATATAAAGATTTGTAGATATGCGATAGTTTACTTACGACTGGGATGAAATCACTTGCAGAAGGTCAATGACGCGTCGTCTCGGCAGCATTTTAAATATTTTTTTATGAGTAATCGTCTAAATCTTTCGATTGAAAATGTTGCGGAGTAACGTTCTCCACGAACTGTCGACTGTCGTGCTTCATTCCCGACTTGATAATCTACAACCGGTTCGTACTCCCCCTCCTTTTACTGCACGTGTTTACCACTTGGGTCTTTGATGAAGTGGCTCTATTATCCATGTGTTCGTATTCATATGTGAGCAGGACTGTATCAATAGAACTTTGTCGAGCTACGTTTAGTGCTGCTCGCTGTTAGTCTCGTTCAGACTAAAAGATAATTGTTAAAATTCCGATTTTTGAAACAAAAATCTGAACATTAACATTGAATAAAGTAAATCGAATTTGTTACTTAAAAAAATGTTAAATAAAAAAAGTCACTCATTAATACGAAAAGAAAAATATAATACTTTATTTAATATATATTTTCACGGATGACCTATAATAATATTACTATATACCTTCTGATGATGTTTGCGGCACATCTTGTAATATATCATGCATTCCTACTATCTCTTGGTAATTTTCTTCAAAATAATTATTGAAAAAGTTTACATAAGTTCTTAAGTACATGACATTTAATTAATAAGTATAATGCATCATAGTATTACATATTTTATATACATTTAACCTATTATTCTATGTTATATGCGTGCTAACCCTTTATCTAAATTATAATTATATATTTCTTTATTTTCTTATATCTATTAATATTTAGGGTCGATTCAGACACAGCCGTGCCGTATCCGTACCGTGCACGAAACAGAACATCAGACAAGGATACCTATTGTCTCCATTCTTATCTAATGTTGTCTCCATCCTTGTCTGATGTTTCTGTTTCGTGCACGGTACGGATACGGCACGGCTGTGTCTGAATCGACCCTTATATACATACCGTAGTCCATACATTTATACATCGAGTAGTCCATACTATATGTCGATGACGTTTTGCTTGGCAGCTTGACGTTTTGCGTACTTTTAATTCGCTGAAAATCATGGCGGCCGCTGAGTAAACATGTTGAGACTTTAGGTGCGCTTAGGCCGGTATTCATAGTCGGTTCTTATTTCAAGACCATCTTAAGTAATGTCTTAAGATGCTAATACGGCTTTGTGATTTGTTGCGGCCCCAATTTATTATTAAGAAATAGGATTAAGAAATGGTTTTATTATTTAAAGATCACAATATTATTTAAAGAGCAATCGTATTAAATAAAGTATTATAATAATATTAAATGTGACCGTGAAAGTGTCCGCAAGACGAAAGCTTAATCAGCAAAACAATGAGTTGCGCGAGCGGCCTACATCCGATCGAGCAACTCATCAGCAGTAATGAAGGACGAACGAGCCGATAAAAGAGAACGAGAGGAAGAACCGAGAGGGCAATTGGAGTCGGGCAGCGACGGACATTTCTTGTACATAATAATTGTCAAACAGATTTAATTAAAGTATTATTTATTCAAAGTGCCGTGTATGATAATTCCGCCTCCTCCGTGGAGCGAAAGAACCCGGTAGAATCGTTCAGCAGAAAATCATAAAACAATTGCAATACTGTTGCGTTCTGCTGAACATAGCCAAAATGAGAAATAAATTTATAAAAAAAAACGCAAATCAGGATGCGTCCGTGCGATTCGATGAGAAGCTGTAGCCCAGGCAACGTTCACGTTGTAGGCGCGTGGCAAGGCATTGGGAGGAACCTCGGAAGGAACGCTAAGTAAATAACAACGGCATAAACGACATTTTTAAGTGTGCGGAGTTCGCACATTGCATTATCAACATTTTATTGCGCTTACAAAACTTCTTTTAAGAGGAAACTTGTATTTTATTTGAGGCATAATTATTAGTATTTATTATTTAGTATAGTTTATTATTCAGTACAGTATAGTTTGGCTTTCTCACAGAGAAAGTTTTATGAGCGCAATAAAATGTTTATGAAGCAATGTGCAAATTCCTAATTTGCATACTTCTTTATTTTTATATTTTGATAGAAATTTTACGGGCTCCATCCTGTTCCGAGTGCCCATGAACTTTACGACCTGGGTGCAGGTCTTTAATTCGTTTTTTTTACTCAATATTAAAAAAAAAAGAATCTCTTCATCGATTATCGCCAAATTCAATACTTCAATTCAATACTAACCTTTCTTTAATGATATTTTATCGATTAAAAGAGTCAGTCTGAAATTTCCAAATTTGCGGAAGTTAGAGCAACCACGGATATTTCTCACTAAATTTTAAATTTTATTAGAAAAGAATCCTTTTATTGATTATCGCCAAATTCAATATCAACTTTCCTTTAATGATACTTTATTAATTAAAAAAGTACATTTCTTTTTATTAAATGGATTTTCTCCCAATGCTATTGTTACAGCAAATGCTGCTGCAAATACACCACACAATGCTAGGCTCGGTTGCTTTGTAACTTCTTCAAATATTACATTATTCTGGGTCAGAATATGTGTCTAATATGTGTTCTACTAATAATAATCGGTAAAAATTATATGTATTCTGCAATTTTCACTAATTTTAAGAAAGAAACATAAATTACGCTTAACGATCGATCGCAGTCACTTATTTATGTAGCAACAGCTTGTACGAACTGTCATGTGGAACATATTGAAGAGCGATTCTATTCGTATCCCATTAAGGAGGTTCGATGGCTTCATCGCGGGGGTTCTGATGGCAACAGTGCGCTAGCGTTTTAAGTAGTGGGAGAGAAGGGGATAAGTTAAGATTGCTTTATTGGTCGCTGCGTGTATAGTGCGTGCTGCTGTTCACGTCGTTCACGACCGTGACAGTCTAGCAGACGAAAAATCAAGCAATTTATGCTTTAATAATTAATTTTTCTACGAAATGTGCGGTAATTTTTCCCTTTCTTTTGCTCATTTATTTGTAAATTATTAAGTTACATGTACATATTTTTTTTCCTTATCATTTGCATTTTTTCTTGCACTTATTTAATTCTGAAGGTATGCAATATGTCATTTCCCATAAGAACCTATGTTAAAAATGCAGCCAGTTTCATGAAATTTTAATATGTTGTTCTGGAATGCAAAATAGAATTATGTTAAATTAAAATTTTGCATCTGCATTATTAATTGAAACTTTATATATGTACAAAAAAAACATTATAAATTTTAACTCTTACATTCTTTTAACGATAAAACTTACATGTATATGCCTCTTCTACATATTTTTGCATTTGCTCATTTATAATGTAGAACATTTATACTTTTTACGACGTATTGGCATGTTAAGATATTATTTAAGACATTACAGCCTTGAAATAAGACTATAAATACGGATTTATGAAATATCTTACAAGGAGAGGACCAGGTAGTGCTCTCACCGATTTAAATAAATTTTTAATATGTTGTAGGGTTAACCCCCCACTAATTAATGGTAAAGTAGCACGATGCAATACTCGAGCATTCGCAAGATATTTGCATTGAAAGTTTTCGTTTAAGGGGCTTTCTTAGTGTGACAGGGCCTAAAATGAATTATTTTTAAAAGGAAAACGACAAAGCCAATTAATGAACAATTTTTCTTACATATTTTACTATATTTCAAGAGTGCATACAAATTTTTTCAAAATTTTATATCTGTTATTAAGCCCGTGCCAGCCATTTTTTTGGAGCGCCGCGAAAAAACGGTGACCACGATTGCAGCCGTTGTAGTTATCTGAAACAAAAAAGCAAAAGGATTCTTAATCTACTTGAGTGTGGCTATCGTCTGAAACAGAATCATGAAAAAATATTGAAAATTTAAAAAATTATAGCGATTATAATTATAGGCATAGATGCGCATGCGTCTGTTGGTTAACGGATGAAGCTGAACAAGAAGCTATATCTATAAGCTATATATCTTATAGCTATAGCTATATCTATATAGCCATAACCAGCTATAGATATTTGAGTTGTTACTTTCGCCCCGCGTTACTTTTGACCCCGCTCTACCCTACGGAGAGTGAAAGATGGTGAACAAAGAGAGGCGAGAGGAGAACGTAGAGAGCGAAGAACGGTGAAAAGATAGATGAGGGCAAGGACCGAGTGGAGAGCGAGGTCCATTTAGTAAGATTATATGCCATGTTGTAATTTTTATTAAGACAATCGTGTTTTCAAAGGTCAACAGTGAAATTCTTTGCGCGTCGAAAATTTTAAATATTTTAAATATTATTTTATCTCCGAATCTCGAGATACCGTTTGGTGGTCGTTTGATGGTGTTTGGTAGTCCATTCCCGATGATTGATAGTCAAAACTGTAAATATTCTTGAGGTAGGGGAGAGTTGGATATTACCGAGCCCCTAAGAACTGAAGCGTATATCTAAGCTCAGAAATGCTTCAAAAAAACAAAATGTGCAGTTTTAGATAGGTAATTTATTTGGCTATCCATTGTAGGCGCGTAATACAAATAGTTATTGAGTTAAACAATGGCGCGGAATTGTCAACCACGCGGTAATATCCAACTCTCCCCTACGAGGCGGTACGCATTCGGCTCTCCTTTACGTTATGTTAATCGTATATCGTATACGTTATGTCGTAAAAATGCTGGTAACGGGTGTGGTCGCCTTATAAAAATGGCAAGTTTTTTCTTAGTCTTCATCAGTTTTCGGAGTGAGGTCGAACACCTAACTGCTTGAATCAAGACGCTTGGTTATTCCGCACGATTGACCAGTCATCATATTTAAAATCGGTAAGGAGGCCACTATTCTGTATATTTACCATAGTTAAAGCAGAGAACAGTTGGTATATAAAAAGTACATATTTATATCGCTTCGATGATGAATATGTCGCAGCTATACATAGTGTACACACGCACACATACACACAGGCAGTGATCGGCAAAAAAAATTTTTCAAAGAAATCATTAATAAGCCAAAATACAATATTAAGTGCAAAAAGAAAAATTTTTTTTCAACTTATTTTTATTTACCTAACAATTTGTAAATAATTTCAAAAAAAGATTATTTCTACCAAAATTATTAATGTTTAACATTATTTTCTAATTCTTATAAAATTTAATAATAAATCGAGAATTATAACTAATTTTTCAAAAATAAATAAATGAATAAAAATAACTTCTAATTTTCTAAAAAATAATAATAGAAAAAAAAATATTTTTTAACTTACCAAAAAATTAGTATAATTAAAAAAATGATTTTTTAATTTTTTAGTAAATTTACATTTAAATAAAAATAATTTTTTATCCTTGACTCTGAAACAAGTTGTCTTGGCAAAAACAAGCATGAACATGAAATAACTGACTGTTCGTAAGCAGACCGAGAGCGCGAGCGAAGGCACGAACGCAAATGGCAAAGAGTCAAGAAAGGATTTAACAGATAACAGTTTATTCAATATTTACACTATTTACAAAGATAAAAGAGAGTTCGATTCACGCGGAAGTCGCCAAGAAAGAAATAGCGAGCAACGTTAACTAGGAGGTATCGCTTCGCGCGCAAGCAGCAACGAAAGAAAGAACGAGTAACTCTAAATAAGTACAGTAACAACTCGAAAGCAGCGAGCGATTGGCGCCGTGGCCGAGGATGCTCGTTCTTTTAAACTCTCGGAAGCTTCTCGCATATTCGATACTTTTCGCGTCGGATAAACGCTCGTGTCACCGAGAGAAGTCCTCGAAATATTCGTTGTCGACAATTATAAACAGGCGGTGTGAGACAAAGCGAACGCGCGAAACTCGGCAATGCTTTGTCTCTACTGTTTATCTGTTAGGTCGTCACGTCGAAAGTCGTGGCGATCGATGAAAACGCTTTTGTCTCCTGGCGCTGCCTAAATACTTATATCTTATTTCGACTCTGATATAGATCGGAACGTTTAAACAATCTTAAATAGTTTGAATTACGTAATTATTTTAATGGTTTATTAAAATTATTTTCAAATTTGTATCTAGCTAAATTTTTAGATACTTCAGCAAAACTATTCTTTCCGTGTAAGAAATACTTTCTTGAATTATACTGGTTATAATAATATGAGAACTTATAAAATTGATACTTACTCAATCACAATATATTAACACAATATAGATATATTTTATAACTGACCGTAACCAAAATAAAAATGTTATTTGTTTTTTATCATCACGCTACAGTTTCACGCATTAAAATGACGCTTTTTTACGATGCTGATTGGTTCTCTCGCTTGGCTCATCACTTCGTGCTGCGAGAGTAACTGTCAGCGCAGAGATCGTATTTTGACAGATCACAAACATCGGGTTATCGTAATTGCGTGATTAATTTACATATACTGTTCTTTGGAAAAAGTGAAAAATAAAAAGCTAAATAGTGCGCGTCTGTAAAATCTAGTATTACAAAAATATATATCAATAATATATTCACAAATTAATAATCAAACATCGAACATGAATGCAAAAGAAAAAAATAAATTACGTGTACATACAAAATATAGATTCATAAAGAAAGAACTGCGCAATTATGAAAACTTTTTTTTACGTCACGAAGGTAATAAGCATGTAATTAGTTTATCTCTTTAACAATAAATATAATGTTGATTTTTTTAGAAAAGAAATATCTCTTATTATATATCACGCCACGAGATAAATTTTTCAGTAAAAATGTGAGCAATGTACACACAAATGTAAATACTGTTAACACTATGGACAAAGAAAATATAAGTATGCGTATATAATTTGTAATAATTTTATTAATCTAAAATATTACGTTACGAAATAATAATAAATATGTTACAATTTAAGTTATATTAATATTATAATAGACTCTATCACATTCTTCACTGCCCAATTCAGCAAATGCGCTTTGAAATCGTTCGCTAAATAGTAATAATTTAAAGGGCGCTGTTTATCTTTTCTAAAAAAAGCTGGATTGAAGTCACATCCAGTGAATGCATGAAACCCTGCTAAAGATTTACAAAATAATTCGCCGTGTCTATCATACAGTGCTGACACGTCAATTATACGCTGTCTGTTTAAAATACCCGTTTGAATCCAAACTTTACTATTGTTTTTTAACTTATTCATGTTGGCTAGCATTATAATAAGTATGTCCGTGTCGGAACATTTTATTATAATGTGAGCTTCTTCCAGAATATTACACGCGTGAAAAACTATTTTCGTATCAGCTTCTTCATGAGCTTCTAGCGTGTAGATATAATCATTTATCGAAAATAAAACAGTCTCATTATTAACTTTATATTCATGACACTGATCGAAGTTCAGTAAAACTGTTTTATTTCCAAAAAATGGTATCATTTTTGTACTCTGCCAATGTACAATTAAAAAACGGACAAGAGCTTTCTTGAAATTGATATTTCTAAGATCTTTGACAAAATCTGCGGGTCTCGTTTGATCAGGTCCAGAAATCACATACATACGCTCATCACAGTTACCGCCTCGGACAGATCTTTCATAATCTTTAATTGAGGGCGTGAAATATCTATAAAAAATGACGCGTATTTCTCGAGCTTTATTATTTGTTGTTACCATCTGCAGTATTTTTTTAGATATATTTTTAAACGTTTTTGGTATGTCTTTCATACAATGTATTAGATAAAAGCCGTCTATCAAACAAACGTCCGCGTGTGTCGGAGCTACACTTTTAACATTCTTTTCTAATAGCTTAAGTAAAACTGATTTATCAGTCTTAAATATCGATCCGTCTAAATGGCACAATGACATCGGAACGGGTGTTAATGGAAAAGTAAGAATCTTTTCTATGTTTGTATTTTCATTCATTGAAATGGCTAACATGCAGCCAAATAAATTCCGTTGTAACCTTATTTCTTGCACTTTGTTGTTAATTGTGATCTTTTTCTCTCTCTCTCTTTGCGGTTGAATTTGCAAAATTAAGTATTTTATTTTGTTTGATCGTCGCTTCAAATCTATTTGGCGATTCTGCGCATTCAGAAATAAATATCTCTCTCAACGAATTACCATTTTTCTCTGCATTTAATAAAAAGTTACAAACTTCTTCGGAAGCTGTTCGTCCGGTGCCAATGTTATATAAAAAATCACGTTCGATATTTTCACTGTTAAACGGATTAAAATTTTGCTTTAATAAATTTATGAAATTTCGCAACTGAACGGAATTCTTTTTTATTTGATGTATTTCCAAATCTCCGGTAATATCTTGAGCTCTTTTTAAACCAATTTCTTCGTACGTAGGCGATATCAGTGTTGAGCGTATGCTGTGACTTTTTGACCATCTTTGACGAGCATTAATCGAATTCGTAAAATGTGTTATTCCGGTTAATCTCCTTGCAGCATCCGCATTGACCGTCTATTCAAGTGTCAAATCTACAGGATTTTTAGAGAAAGGTTTATCTGTTCTTTTGACACCGAAAAACCCATTTCGAAATTGAATTTCTAAACCTGGATGTGTTTCCTGAACTTTCAATAGATTATCATGGTATTTTACTAATCACCGAGAATAGTTTCCTTGATTAAACATAAAAAATAAATTGGCCATTTTCGGAATAACTTCTTTAAAAAGTTCAAAATCACCGATGCGGATGCTGCGCGTAAACATTAGATAGTAATCGACAAAATTAATGTACATAACATAATACTGCGGCGTTTTTCCAAAGTTTCCACATTCAATGCCTTTTTTTTATAATTTAAAAAATCTGTTAACAATTTATCGAAAGTTGGATTCGAAATTTTTGAATTTAAAATCTTATTCGACTGAAATTCTTTGATAACTTCGAGTACATTTACTTCTACATTGATATTTTGCTTGGTTAAAAAATCTTCAAACAACAAAACTTGCAATCCTAGCGACACTAAAGGATGTAAACGCTTACATCGATTAAAATGTTGCAACTCTTGCGCAATTCTCCGACTTTGACGCATCGTTTCATATACTACGGAAATATTTGTCGGCGAGGCATTTTGATCGGTGTACGATACTTTTTATTTGATTGATTTATCTACTACGATTTTACTGTTAAACCCAACCCACATTGGCGTGTTTGCAACGCAGTTCGCTATCAATGGGCAGTAATTTTTCAACCATTTTTGGTTTTTTGGCGTAAGTAACCAATTCCGGACATATAGCGTCAAACGTCTCCTTTTGGCGGGAGGTTCATTTACAGTACGTTCTATATCACATGTGCGCGCATCGCAAATATCTGTATCAACATTTTGGTAAATTATACCGACAGTATCGTGTAACGTATCCTTACCGCTACAAGTTTCAACGAATCGATCGTAATTGTCGAAGGCTACTCCTGTACAATAATTAGAAGATAAGTAAATATCTTCGGGACAAATAATCGATTTACTATTATACAAGAGGCAAACGTAGCTTCAGTTTCCAATTCCTCGATAGTGTTGTAACTGCAGCAGTGCCCGTATTTATTTATAATGTCAATTACTTTTCTACTACTTGTGATGCTTTTCAATGTCATTCCATTATGTGCTTAGAAGTTTTAATTTTTCCATGACTTACTGCGTAAATAAGGTCTTGGACGATTGACTTTACTTTGCGAGTGCAGTTACAACTTTTTACAGTTCTTGGATCATTACCGCAAATTACTGAACGGAAAAACTGCGAAACATCAGCAGAGATTTTGCATTCCCCCTTAATAAAATCGAGCGCTGTTATATTGCCTGATAGTGTAATACGTTACACATTTTCGTTAAAAAACGTTTAAAGCGAAATAAATGTATATATTTCTCATATGTTTTTAAAACACGTTCATTTTTTTTTCATTCCAATGGTGCAACAGTCCGAATCGGACCTAGGCTTCTCCCAAAATCATATGTGCTTGTGCGCACGTAGATTGCATACAATGCAGCACATGGGACCTACAGTTTAACGCCGAATCCGAACGGCAAGGTAGAGGGGGTTTCGAGGCAAGGGATACTCCTGACGGGCTGCCATTCCGTCGAAGTTTTAAAACACGTATCCACTTTTATAAACTTCACTTCGAGGCAAGGAATACTTCTGATGGGCTGCCATTCCGTCGAGGTTCTAAAACACGTATCCATGCACTTTTAATCTTCACTTCGAGGCAAGGGATATTCCTGACGGGCTGCCATTCCGTCGAGGTTTTAAAACACGTATCCACTTTTAATCTTCACTTCGAGGTAAGGGATATTCCTGACGGGCTGCCATTCCGTCGAAAAACACGTATCCAACTTTTAATATTCACAGCTCAGCCAATATCGAATTTTATTACTCAATTAATTTTTGTCTCTTAACTTTATTAGCATATAATTAACGTGCAAGCTATAAATTAAACTTTATGGCCTAATAACAGTTAATTACTATAAATTAATTTTTTTAAATAATTTTTTAAATAACAACATTAAAATTTTTTTATTTATGTGTACATTATAACACTTTTACTGACAAGTGAAATAAAAATAACGCCCTCAGGCTAAGACTGTTTTTTGATCAGTTGCTGTGTTTTCTTGCTGATTCTTATAGTATTTATGCTTTTTCCAATCCCTTTTTTTTTATCGGCACGCGCAACCACAGGCAAGTGTTCACAGACTGATCTATAAATTTTAGAGATCACAGTTACTAAAAATCGTTAATTTTGAGTATTTCCTATTTAGAATGACATTTACGGGTAGAGATAGATTTTATTCATAGATAAATAATAATTAACATATTTATCGCTACATGTATCATTTACAATACACCTAGAACCTAACTATGCAGCGATGAGAATGTTAATTATTATTTATCGTAAAAAATTCACTAATAATAAGCGCGAAAGAAGAGAATAATTTTATTTATTAAAAAAATTATTAAAATTATTTATGTATATATATACTTAAAATATTTTATGTTATATTTTTCTATCACTTGGCGATGGTTTTCTCTTCAGTGTTTAAACAAACACATTTTTTTCATACGTAGAATACTTTTACAGCTGATAATAAATATGTAACTTCAATGTTATCTCATATTGCAAGGAAGAAGTTGGAATTAAGTCACGAACAGTATCCTGTGATATAAGAATGTAATTTTTATTGAAATGCAAATTCAGGTATACTGGGAAAATTACATGGAAAAAAATAATTCTGCTGTTGCACCAAAATCATCACTACTGCATTTTCGTAGCAACAAAATTATCTCATATCGCGAAGAAAATGTTGCAACTAACAATAAGTAACGAGTGATATGTGATAAGAATGCAATTTTGGAATATAATTTACAATTAGATGTACTAGGAAAATAGGCATTTATTAGAAATTTTAATATTATTCGGTAAAGTATTGTAAATTGTTTCTTTAATAATGGTACAAAAATAAAATGCATGTAATTATATAATTATACAATATGGTTCTTATTCTAAGTCGTTTATGAAATCGTTATTTTAACTGTTTCCTGCTTAAAAAAAAAGTATTTAAAATGTATTAAAATTTGTGTGTATTAATATACACACAAAGTTCACTGTTTTATTTGAGAAATTAATTCTGTCGGAATAATAATGAGACAAGAATTCAATGTTTTCTACTTTAACCCTGCAAACATAATGCAACATAATGAGTCGTTCGCGGCTTTGACATTTTTGACTATGTTAGTATTTATCAAAAGTCCGATTACTTAGCGCGTTTCTAAAAAGTTTAGGGTGAGGGAAGTGTGAGACCACGGGGCCCGCCGCCATTCGTTAGTTTACCTGCAACTGGTGAACGGTGAACATCTCTGTCGAGGATGCCAACGACCCATATAAACGACTTACATAGGTAAAATTCGACTTTTCAAAAACCTTTCGTGTGTACTCGCGCGGCGATTCTGAAGGGAATTCATGGAAACTTTCAATTTGAGTTCTGGCTCCCCGAGCTATTCCTTCAGTGTCCAGTAAGCTTTAAAATATCGTAAACTTTCACCGCATAATACTTATTTTATGATAAATATCCCTCATGCTTTCAAATTTCCAATCTGATTCCACGCAATACTTTGGCAGTACACGGCGCGCCTGCCGGAAAGTTAAAATAAATAAATTTTTTTAACGATTAAATTAACAATTGCAAAATTAATGTAGGATTGTTAAGGAGCAGTCGTAGAGCAAGCATCAAAGTTATAAATCGAGAGTTTGTAATCCGTCAAATAAACTATTTGTTTCTCCCGTTACTTCTGGCCAATTAATTCCATATTATTGGAGGCTTGTTTGGGATAAAGCCAGCTCGGTCCGGAATATAACAAGTGTTAGTGAGAGACCGCGAAAAACGTCACTGTGAGAAGGTGCAGCCGTGACAGACTATACCGCGCGTTAATTACGCGTGAGAATACATTCGGGACAGACATCATAAGTGCGAGGAGTAAGTGACCTAACAATGTTAGAACTGAAGGAGAAATTGATGGAGCTATCCCACTCCTATGGGATATATATAGCAAAAATGCAAGAATTTCTAAAAGTTTTTTTTATTAAATTCAAAGAATGAATATTTTATATTTCTATTCTTTTTTATAGTGTTCAATTCAATTCAATCTTTATTTCTCTCCCCTTCCGGGATTGGAAAGGCTTTTTTTTCAGGAAAAACGTTCCCAAAAATTTTTACAATTATACATTCAGTCATTAATCACATACATTTTACATGGCGTTTTACAGGGACGTACCCTTTTTACATATACCCGTAACCCATTTTAATTCTATTCGAAACCTGGCCTTTGTGCGACTTTACAATACTACTATTACCCTCCCTACCCCTTCTAGTGTCTTCCCTCCGGTCCTTCCCTCTGGTCCGCTTCGTCCTCGTCCGTGTCCATCAGTATAGTTTTTCCTCCATCCTCTTCGCGATCTCGTCCTCTGCCGACCTCCTTGTCCTCCTACATTCTTCCTCTCTCTTTTCCTTTCTCTTTTTCTTTTCCTTTCCTTTTTTGATCCTTTTTTCCACCGACTTGTCTTCATCTATCTTCACCTTCATTCTGGTTTCTTCTTTTCTTCTTGCTTCCAGTACTTTCCATTTATCCTCCTCACTTCCCATCTTTACCAGAATTGTTATCCATTCTCCTCTCTGCCCTATCATGTTCACTTCCTTCACCTCTACCTTCACTTTAAGTCCTTCTGTAAATAGCTGCTTCACCTTATAACAGTTTAAATCACTTCCTCCTCATCTCTCCTTCTCGACCCTATAAATTATCACATTCTTCCTTCTTTTTTCATCATCGCTCCCTTCATAATCTTTATACCACCATTTTCTCTTATATACCTTGTCCCTTCTCTCCTCACTCTCGTCCCTTTTCCTTTTACCTGAACTTTGCTTCATTCTGTATATACCTTCCTTTTCACCCTCTCTACTTCGTCTTTCAGTTTTTTATTTCGTCCTTAAAGGCCTACATCATTTTCGCTGCTTGCCTTTCCACTATCATCTCGCCTTCCTGTCAATTATTATTGTTCCTTTGCACTTCATTTTTTCGTCCATCTTTTTCTTTCCTTTCTTCTTGCGATATCTGTAAACAAAATTAAGGTTACTATTTATTCCCTCTGTTTAGCACATCACTGTGCTCTCTTGCATTACTTCCGCAAACAATTCTTTCAATAATCACCGCTTACTTTCTCTACTACCGCTCGCTTCGTCCCACAGCTCGCCTTTACTTCCGCCACGTGCGTTTCTTACGTAAGTAATAACGTTACTTTATGTATAATAGCGTTTCTGATTTACATACTTGTGACTCACTGTCTCACTTTGATTTCAACCGACACACGTGTGATTGCAATTTATTCTCGCCTCTAATTTCCGAAATGTGCGACTTTTCGAATTCACCCCTGACTACTACGACTTTTTAATTCTTGTACTTATTTGATTGCTGCAGATCTTGAGGTGAGCTCTCTCCTTTCTTTTACTGTTTTCTTTAACGATCGATTAAATATATTTTTCTTTCTTTTGCACAGTGGAAATGTCCACTATAATCGTGCGTACTAGCTCGCTTGTCACGACATCTCCTCAAGAAGGGAGCTTTCTGCCTCGAGCTCTGCAGGAATAGAATCCTTTTTCTTAATAAATGCTGAAGATGGCTCAAAGGAAGAGCCGAAACGTTCGTTACATTTGAATACACGTCTTAAGTTTTATTGCGCGCCACGCCCCGTGCCTGACTCGGATTCTTTTTTTCTATTTTTATCTTCACTCAAATTAAATAAATTGATTAAATAATTTAAAACACGTTGCTTCCGCACATGCTCTGATTCACCTTTATTTTCTAAAATAATTGCGTGAATTTTGCGGCGACTTATATTTCTCGAATACATTATGCTTCTATTCGCGTTGAATTAAGACAAAGAACGACGTCATATCGATAAGACGCTTCGTTAATTTATTTTCTAATACTAATATGAATTTTTACAGTTGTGTAGAGCTCGAAACAGATATCAAGATGGATACGACGAACGCACAAACTAATTCGGGGCACGCACATGACGAAGTTCACCCGAGGGAAGGTTCGATCAACGCGTTCTTCGCCGAGATGGTGATCTTTTTAACCGGCGCCACCGGCTTCTTGGGAAAAGCCCTTCTGGAAAAGCTGCTGCGCTCGTGTCCCCAGGTGGCCACAATTTTTGTTCTGATCCGTCCAAAAAAGAACAAGTCTGTCGAGCAACGTCTTCAAGATCTACTAGACAATTCCGTTCGTATATATACCTATATATATGTATAATATATCCACTACCGCGTATATCGCATTTAGAGCTCAGTTATGCATAAACAAATTTTTTCTGTTAGCCAAATAGGAAAATATTATTCGAGTCTATTATCGCCGGAAATATCGGAATAATTGAACTGTTTTAAATCGAGCTAATTGAGCTAATTTAGACCTACATCGCGTGACATGAAGGGCGCACGCGAGAATTTCTATGGCCTTTAAATTAAGGCACTTGCCCACTACTCGCCATAACACACATATTTATGCGTTGAAGACTATACGAGAATTAAACTCGTTTAAAACGAAAATTTTTATGTTTACTTTGTACGTTAAAATATTTTCTCTTTCTTACTTGTTCCAAAAAGCTTTAGTCTGAAGAGAATTTAAAAAATATTTGTTTCATATTAGGAACATTTGCTTTTGGATAAGTCTCGGAAATTCTCGATGTACACTCAAAAAAATGTTTTGCTGATGTAGGTAGATTTCTAGGTGTCACAACAAAAATTTATCGCTATTTTTCGTATCTGCTAGAATGTTGTTTGCCACATATAGAATTTATAGCAGCAACATTTTAGTAATATCTTCTGAAAAATTTAGGTTCCATTGCCAAATTTTAATCACTGCATTGAATAAATATGAGTTTCGATACTACGCTAGAACGAGTGTAATTAATTTAGAAAAAGAGAGGCGCGAGATGGCCAACATACCTCTTTCTATTCACAAATGATGAAAAGGTCAAACTACTACGGCTAGAAGCCGAATACCTTCACAACCTATACTTTTTTATTTGCAATAATTTTACGAACACAGACTTACACGCGATAACTGCGTAACAGTTGAGCGCGAGATTTTTTAAAAGAGCTAGACATATTGGGCGCATTATACGAACTACGTTAGGTGTGAGGATTATATATTCATTTTGTCTCTCGCCGTTAATCTTTCTATGTACCACAGTCAAACTTTATAACAAATATTATTATTATACAGTGGCTTTAACAGGATAGGCGACAGAGAAACTTTCTTTCTAAATTTTACAAACAGTTCAAGTATAAATTATGTCTCTGTCATATAGATTGATTAAGGACGTTCACCGGTTCTTATTAAAAGTTGAAACTTTGAGGCTCAGTATCTCGATTTTTATACCGCAAGAGGTACTGAAATTTATACCACGCGTAAAGCACCTAAATTAACGGTATATTCACAGTTTCAAGAATATCTATAGAAAATCGATTTTCTCTAGTATAAGGACCGGTGAACGTCCTTAAGTGTAAAACATAAGCGATATCACAGTATTTGCTAATCATTTATCTACCTTAGCTAATTTTTTGCACCCAGAAAATTTTTGCTATATAGGTGCAAAATCATTTTTTTGAGTGCAGAAGCTTATCTTATCCCTCTGTAACTTCATCGCAGCGTATTCACGCCAAATTTCTTATGGACGTAATAGCATACACACTTGTTAAATTAATGTAATATCGATTTTGCACAACCTCGTGTAGGATGTCTTAAATATTTTATTCGTAGCTTTATGTCTAAAGTGTCAAGTTGTCATCGAAATGCACGACGATAGGTCGCGATTGTCGCCATTCTCATGATTATCTCAAATTATATTAATGTTGAACCGTAATTACTTTCGATATTACATATAAATATAACAATTATTGTAAATAATATACAATGCTATTTATTATATTTATTTTTATATATATCTAATATATAAAAATTAAATAATATTTTTATTTTATTCTATTATGGTACTTAATATATAAATAATATATGTGTATGAGTATAAATTAACATATATAATATATTTCTATATAAGTATATAAAATTTTGTGTTCAATATTTTTCCGCGCGTTCCTCGCACTCTTCTTACGAAACGAAGCGGTAACGTGCCTCTTTCTCTGTGACAGGTTTTCGACAGGATACGATCGGAGTTTCCGGGCACCTTGAAAAAAATCTTCCCTGTAAAAGGTGACGTAGGCCTGCCGGAGCTGGGGCTCCAGCCTGAAGACAGAGACATGTTGATAAAAAGAGTCAATATCGTGTTCCATAGTGCGGCTACCGTGCGCTTTAACGAGTCGCTGAAGGTAGCCGTTAATTTGAACACGATGGGCACCGATTGTATCTTGGACTTGTGCAGGCTCATGACAAACATTATTAGCGTCGTTTACGTCAGCACGGCCTACAGTAATGCCGACCGACGGGAGATTGAAGAATCAATATACACGTAAGCTGCCAGTTATATAAGCACGCGTGACAGCCGCACGGATAACGCGCTACTGTTTTCATCTCGGAGGGTAGATCTTCAAAATTATCTTAATCAAATTATTTTCGTCGTGGAAATACTTCTCTCTGCGATACTGTTAACACTTTATCTATACCGCCCGTGGTAGATAAAATTGACATACATTGTCGAGCGATAATATATTATTATAAATGATATTCACAATAATATGTTATTGGATGATCGGTATATTTTGACAAATAAATGCAGTGATAAGAATAATGAATCGGTTTGTCGCCGATTAGTAGACTTCTAATCAATAAGCGCAGGCGGCACAAAGCTTATTAATATCAAGCTTCCGGTTGATAATGCATTAAATTATCCCGTTTATATACATTAAAATGTTAAGAATGGAAATATACGAGCAAAGCGTTTTTCTTCAAGAACATAATGTCCGATAAGCGGAACAGAAGGGGAATCTAATGACTAGACTATAAGTACATTCAATAAACTAGCTATTTCTTGCTTGCAATCTTCCCCTACGATACATATTTAAATTGCGGGTATACATTTTTTTATTTTACATGATACGAATTGCATTTTATGTAAACCAGTTCAGTTTACGATAGGATAGGATAAAATGGTAAAAAGGTATTAAAAAATAATGCTCCTAAAGAAATGCTCGCTTTAAATTATCTATTAATCTATATTAATTAATGTCATTATTAATATACCTAATTAATATTAACTTATAATGTTTTATAATATTTACCCAATTAATCTATCATAATTTCCGATTATCTGCAATAACAAAATTTTATTCATATTTTTACGTGTCTCCGTCAAGTCGATTCTTTAAATGTTTTTCGTATTACAGGACACACGTAAAATTGCAAATAAAATTGTATTCTGAATTCTGGCTCGAATTATAAATTGTCTAAAATAAACTCGATACGACTTGAAAAACGTAAATTCAAAAAGTTAGAATATAAGTACATACAGGGTGTCTTATTTTAAAAGATCCACAGAAATATCTCAGAAACTTTACGTTATCTTAAAAAAATGTTTCAAATAAAAGTTGTAGGATTTTAGTAGTAGGAGCCCATATTTTGGCCCCAGTAGGGCTCCAGACCTAAACTGTAGGTAACTCACCTAATGGCCTAATTATTTTAAACATGGACCTAATTATTTAAAACATTTTTTAACATAACGCAAAGTTTCTGAGATATTTGTGTGGATCTTTCAAAATGGGACACTCTGTATGTATGAAATTTATACTAAAATACATACATATATAAAATTAAGAATAAAATTCTGTTTTAAATTCTGACGCGAATTATAGAGCTAAAAGGCGCGCTTAATCGTATATTGCTAATGTTACAGCACGGAGGTGAAGCCGTACACAGTAATCGATATATGCGAAAATTTGGACGACAAGACGATAGGAATAATAGAGAATAAGAGACTGATCAGCAAACATCCGAATACGTATACGTTGACCAAAGGATTGGCGGAACAGATCATAATGTCTAAGGGACGCAACCTACCGATCGCAATTGTACGACCGAGTATAATCGGTGCCGCGTACCAAGAGCCATTTCCAGGATGGATAGATAATGTTAGCGGTATTACAGGTACAATAGTAATTTTATACAATCGTATAAATTGTATGAATCGTAAAGATTATACAAGAGAAAGAAAACATATACATATATGAACATATGTTTTATATAATGTTATATATAATTATATACATATATGAAAAATTTTTTCTCGGGTTATTAAAAAAAGAATAGGCATTTTACTGTAAAATATTGAACGACGATAAGAATAATAGAGAGAAGAGACTGTACTTGTTTTACTGAAAGTTACCGGAAAAATCCAATAAATATAATTGATTATTTACAATGTTTGTTGCTATAATGGACACTTAAAAAATGTTTTAAAATTTTTTTTTACAAGTTAATACATTTTTAAATTTAACGAGTTATTATAACGAGAAATGAGTGTTCTTGAAAAACACATGCAGATGGAAAGGGCGAGATTAATCAGGAATTAAATAATTTTCTTCCATGTCGATATCAGCATACATGTGTCATATTTAATTGTTTACATTTAATAGGTATAATGACGGAGATCGGAAGAGGTACCATTAGAAGTATCGTATGTAACGCAAAATTATTGATAGACGTTGTACCTGTCGATTTCGTTGTCAATACATTGATCTGCGCATCTTGGCACAATGCCATGCAACATACTAACACGATAAAGATCTACAATTGTACCAGCAGTACAGTAAATCCGATTACGTGAGTATATGCAACAATAGACATAACAAAACATTTAAATAAATGCATGTGTGCGAACACCCGCGCAATTTAATAGTTTTTCAGGTTGCTAAATACTAATCTGATATGTCAAAGTTAATTCAATTTAAATTGCATTAAAAACTTTAATCCTCTACTTAAATTGTAATGAAAACTCGAATATTTTAAAATTTTGATTCCGCTATTTATATAATCAACTTTAAATTTTAATAATTTAATTTAAAAACATTTAGTAGACTTTTTAATGGCGTATGCAAATCGCAACTTTGATGCAACAGATCCTATTTTATTCACAAATTGTTTTAAATCGACACAGCAAGTTTTTTTTAAGGACTGAAAATCCTAATATGACACAAATTTCCTAATATGACAATCACAAATTTCTCAAAATTGTGACGATAGAGCAATTTTGCAAACGGCAACGTATTTAGCGTCCAAAAAGCTATAAGACGTATAATCACTCTTATTTTTGTGCATTTTTATTTTTGTTGAATAGTGTTATTATCTTGTATACGTATATGCATATATGATTCTTGTAGATGGGACAAATTTGGAAACATCGTGAGGAAACACGCTATAGAATATCCATCGAAATACGTGATGTGGTATCCAGGTTTCACATTTAGGACAAACAAATTTATTCACGCTATCATAGTGCCCACGTTGCACTTTTTCCCTGCATTTATCGTAGATCTTATACTGAGGGTTCAAGGTCACAAACCCATGTAAGTATCTCCCCTCGGTTTTACCGCGTGGCAATTTTATTTATAACGATAAATATAACGCGCGTCGTTTCCTTTCAGGATGTTGAGGGTGGCCAAACGGTTCGATCGCGCCGCCAAAGCCGGGGAGTTCTTCGCGACGAACCAGTGGAGATTTCATTCGGGTAACATGACGAAATTGATGAAATTTGTAAGAGCGTCCGATGATTGTGATAAATTTGATGTAGATATTACAAACTTGAATTGGGACATGTACTTGCGTCAGTACATGTTAGGAATCCGAAAATATATCTTGAAGGACAATCCAGATACGTTAAAAAACGCCCAAAATCGATTGTCGAGGTAAGTCTTTTTAATCATTTGCAACATTTGTCAATGTTTTTACCATAGAATTTATATGTACATTTCTAGAATTTAGAGAACTTATAGAATTTATCTCTTTCTCTCTATGTGATTCCTTTTTTTTTTGTTTTTATCCTATTTATTTAAACAATTATTTTAAATAACTATGTTAATGTTGAATACACGCTCTTTTTGTTTCTTTATTACTATCATCTATTCATATTATTTTACTATAAATATTTATGTGAATGTTCTCAGAAATGATACGATTGACTTAAAACGATAATTAACCAATTTTCTCTATTTATTCTATCTATTTTATTATGGAAGAAGGTTACGCGTCTTACTTTTCGAATCCTAATTTACTTATCTGTTTACAGATTATACTGGTTTCACAAGGCCGCGCAACTCATGGGAATTATAATAGTCCTATCCGTCTTCCTGTCGCTCATATATTTCATACTTCGCATATCCCGCTTGATCGTTTGATGACCCCTACATATCCCGGATGGCCCTCGGTAGAATGCGCGAGGCATGCGAGAGATCAAAAAGGAATACGGACGAGGAGATCGCGAAGAAAATGGAGGAGAAGCTGCTGATGGATACGGACGAGGACGAGGACCACAAGAAGAATTGAGATGATGTAAAGGGTTGGGTACGTCCCTGTAAAACGCCATAAGTTTACCTTGTTGTATGTGCCATGATGTATAAGTGTCCGAAGTATTGTGTATGGCAGAATGTAAAGGTTTTTGGGAACGTTTTTACTAAAAAAACGCCTTTCCAACCCCGGAAGGGGAGTGAAATAAAGACTGAATTGAATTGAATTGAAATATAATTACTTTCTAGTACTTTTCGTACATAGATTTATCATACATATAACATACAGTACGATCAAAAATTAAATATATTAATTCGTACCGTATTCGAGGTAATAACCCGCACATAAAAATAATTAATGAAAATATAATATTAATGTATACATATGTATATATGTGTATATCACACACATGAATATAATATTTAGCAAATAATAATATATAACAAAAAAATTAATTATTCTACATGTGTATTTTTGTGAGGTAACGCAGATATTGTTTACTTTTATCATTTATTTTCAACGTAAAAATTAAAATATTTTTATATAGTAAAATGGATAAAAAAAAACTTCGCTAGTAATAATTTTTTTTGTTAATGTTATGCTCGAATTAGATTTAAACACTAGCATGAGTTTTGTCAGACTTTATATAAAAAAGGACAGGTATACATCTTTTTTGTTTTTTCCTCGTTTATTAAGTTTGCGTGGTTTTGCCGTGGGGAATAGACCGTCATGAAGTTCCCATGAACCTAATTTGTTTCAATTTCTTAAAATTAATGCTTGATAGTGGGATACAGCACTCTCACTCATTGCTGGAATATGTTCAATGGTCCCAACTAATTTATGAATATGGTCACCAAAGTACAAATCACCTGGTAAGTCTTCTAAAGAAAATTTACGTTCTTAGTTACTTGAATATCTTAATCTTTTGGCAAGACTAGTCCATTGTAATCCTTCAAAGTCGAGAAATAAATGAGATCCGTGATCAAAAACAACTGTTTTTATTTTTCATTACATGTACTACAAGTTTGCAATTTATGTTGACAATAATTGTTTAGCGATTCTTGAAGTCCTTTTAAACCCTTTTTATACAGTGGGATCAAATCAACTTCGAATACTGATTTAATCCTTGTTTTTGAATTCTTACAAACATTGCAAATTTGAGTCATGGTAATGGAAGGTTCATCATGAAATATTTCGTCAATAATATTGCCAATATTCGACTCACAATTCACAATATTGCCTTTAAGTTATCTTGAATTTTAACAGTATTTCTGCACGAACCTTATAAACATAATTAATTGCTCCTTTAGTTGACAGTACTTTAATGATGTCAAATACTTTATTATTGGATCGATTCACATACTCATTATACGGAGCCCAGTCTGTATAACTAAATTTTACATGAAGAATTTTGACTGGATGAATTATTTTATTGATCATTATAAAGGCATACGTTTTTTTATACTTAACGAAGATGACAGTATTTTAGAAATCAGTCGTATTAGACATAAACGGTAAAGACTTGTTAACATAATAACCATAAGAGTATGCAGTAAAACGTAAACAGTAAGCTATTGACTAATGGGATTTTTGCAGTTCAAGAATAATCGACCGTGGTTGGTCAATTTTTACTTCTTATGTCTTACATCTTACAGCATACTCTTACGATATTGTAGAGTGGACTTGACAAATGTCTTCTAATATTTGGTTAATTTTATCTTAATTCTATTTTAATTTTTATTAAACGATAAAATTATAAATTTCAGACTTTACTAGATACACCAAATCATCAAAACTCTTATATCTTTGTTATTTCCACCTCTCCGAACTTTCCACCTGCTCCCCCGCCGAGGGCTAACAGGGGAAGTCCCGATTCGATTAATGTTTTATCTGTCTTCTAAATATGCAACGATAGAACCGATAAGATACGATTAAAAACGATACATATATATCCGTTTTTAGTCGTTTTCTATCGGAGATGATATACAGGGTCGGCTTTTGCATTCACGATCGCGTTTCTTAATATCGTAATTTAATACATTCTTATATACAATAATATATCTGTAATACAATAATAATCTTTAAATACATCTCTTTAAATAATACTTAAATATTTCTTAATAATTAATTGGGGCCGCAACACAATTATTATTTAATTTTGTTAACTACAATATTACACTTACTCAGGTTTAAAAATCAGGAAAGAAAGTATCTATCCCTTTCAAACAATTACAGGCTAAGCGTATGTACATGTATATATGGAGGGATAAAAACCACAGTGGTGTAAGTCAAATTTTTAAAAATATTTTTTATGTACATAGATGCAATCGGTACAATATATAAATTGCATCTTTGACTGCGACTTACACCACTGTGGTTTTTACTCCTCCATATATATAAGACAAGCTTCCTTTTATAACAGTCAGTCTTCGAAGCAACGTCGAGTCAAACGGACATTCGATCTAGAAAATTAGGAAATTGAGTGGTATTTATTTCTTAATTTCTATAATAACTTCATATATAAACATTGAATAAAACATGAACATTGAAAAACACAGAACACCGACACAAAGCTTTTACGCCGGACAGTCAATCGGCGTAGGATTAGGTTTTTTTTTTATTTAAAAGGGCAAAGTCCGTACTTTGAGATGGTATCAATGATTATGTTAGTCAATATTTTTTGTTAAGCGATGGAATAGTGCAAATTTCAAGATTTTGGATATCTCAAATACGTTCTTATTCAAAGCTGACAACAACTTTGAGTATTAACCTGAGTAAAAATTGAACAGAAGCACTTTATATTATAGTAGAGAGTTTGCCTTGTAAAACCTTTTTTTGAACTTCTTTTTACGTTAATTATTTGCTGAGTGATTACAGTTTAAAAATCGGCAAAAATTTACGGGAAACTGATCTTTTAATTTTGTTGAGCAGTGTACGAGATTTGCGCGAATATTTGTTAAATAGCGAGTATTTGTAAAATCAGATTTTTATTGTGATATTTTAATATGTTATTTTATTCGTACATCAGATTTTAAATACATTAAGAAACTTATTTTCCGCTCGTTTGAAGCAAAGGCTATAATGAGGAATAAGACCAATATACGAGCATTAATCGATGTTACAACAAATTCATGTTATATATCTAATTTTATTGAAATATTAACGTTTCGATTATATTTTAAAGTATAATCACACCTTTGATTGGGATAACACACGTATCTTAGATCACGAACAGAATTATCAAAAACGAATGATCTCTGAAATGATACACATTAAAGAACAAACAAACGGAATTAATTCTAACAAAAACACCGAATTATTGGACGAAGTTTATTTTGATGTTTTAAACGAACTTTCCACCGCTAGTTAATTGCAAACAATCATTGTCCTCGTGTCAAGTTCATTTCTCTCTGTCAGTTCGTGATGTGTCTTCGCATAGATTAGATGTGTTATATCGATATCACAGAATAATTGTCTGTCATGGTTCTCGTTATCTCTGACCACTTATGTAAGTCTTGTTTCATATATTTTTAGTGAATGAATGTTATCTAATTTATCTAATTTATCTATCTTATCTAGAATTATCTAATTTAAGTATATTTATCCAGTTGCCACTAAGATGGTTCAGAAATGTACTTTCCAAAATTATTGACTTACATGGGTTTCCACGGGACGATGATATATAAAAAAAAAACGGAAATTTAATGGAGGATGACAGACTTCAGAAGAAAGCGTTCTATCTTTTTAATTTCTAACTATCTTTTTTTTTACTTTGTGATTGCGGTATGTTTCTATGTATAATCGATTACGTTTTGACCCCTATATATGTTAGTACTTAATTATTCGCTTATTATTGACAATTCTGATGAAGTCCGAGTACGGTATGAAACGTTAATATTTCAATAAAATTAGATATAATATGAATATGTTGTAACATCGATTAATGCTCGTATATTGGTCTTATTCCTCATTATAGCCTTTAAATACATTTTATCTTTAAAAAAATAAAAAGTAACAATTGCACTAAATTTTCAATGCCAAATCTAATATTCGTGATTTTATGGAAAAAATGTAGAAACGTGGGCGACTTTTATCGCGGAATCAGAGGTGTAAAGTACTTTCTGCCTGAAAGTAATATTCAAGGATTTAACGAAATAATTCAGGTAGGATACTCGCCACAATAATTAGATAAATTAATGAATAACCATATATTATTAAGTACTTTTGTCTTTTTCTAATCCCTGATATTTTTTTAAAGGACGCGTAATAATTGATATGGCCACGATGGCTGGCAGTGAGTATACATCCGTAAAGGATTTTTACAGAGACAGATCGATTTTCATAACCGGAGCTACAGGCTTCATGGGCAAGGTTCTTGTCGAGAAGCTACTGAGATCGTGTCCGGACATCAAAAACATTTACCTTCTAATGAGACCTAAAAAGGGCCACAATGTACAAGAGAGGTTGCAGGAACTTTTAAACGGGCCGGTAATAATATCACCTTTCTCCTGCTATTTCAATCGCTATTTCAAAAAATTTAAAGTTATATTACGTTTGGCAGCTTTTTGAGAAACTACGGCGGGATTCACCTGCCGAGCTTACCAAGATCATACCCGTGGCTGGCGATATTACGGAACCGGAGTTGGGCATCTCGATGGACGATCAAAATATGTTAATACGATCTGTATCGATCGTCTTTCATTCAGCGGCAACCGTAAAATTCGACGAGGCTCTGAAGCTTTCGGTTACCATAAATATGTTGGGCACGAAAAGATTGGTCCAATTATGCAACCGCATGCACAATGTGGAGGTAAGAGTGGGATTCTTTCTTTTCGAATTGCTCAATTTAAACTGTCAAACCGCCGCGACGAGCCGGATTGACTTGCAGCCGTAAATCGAATTCAAGTAAATCAAAGACAAATTGTCTGTAGTAATCTCATTTTTTTTACGAATGTGCTCTTTACGAAAGGTTACAGTGTCTTTTGTCTACGGAGGGTTTACATCTCTACCTCATCTCTATAGAGCCGGCTTATATACGAGTGCATTTGTACTCTGCACTCTAATTGTATCGCGCGATTTTATCGTAAATCACTCACCGTCTATCGTTTAACAATTTCATTTGTTTGTTTGTTCACGACAGCCATAAATTAGTCACGGATTAGCCACGGATTAGCCACGGATTAGCGCGAATGAAACGTACAGTGTAAGGGGAAAAAAAGTGTCAAGTGATATTACACGGAAGTTTCAAAAGATACTTTTTGTAACAAGTAAATGAACATTTTATTGTCATTTTATGCACACGCATTTTATATCGCAAAATAATAAAGTGCGAAAATATTCTCACGCGATTCGCAGATAATTGTCTCTGATAAATTTTACGATTTCTTTTATGTGACAATCAAGGAGCAGAGAACTTGTACAACTTGATGGCACTGCGCGCAATTGATCATCAAACAGTGATATTTATTTTTTTTTAAAGTGTCTTTTCTTTGTTCTTCTTTTTTTTTCTTTTTTGAGGTATACTTAGAATTTTTTTCGGCGACATGTTTTTACGCATTACCGTCATTACAAGCGCACGTTCGATTGACACGAGGCAAAAGAATGGACGTACGCATTCCTTATTTTTAACAATTTATAGCTGCAAAATATGCGATAAATGCAAATGTTTAATCGCAGGCGTTTATTCACGTGTCAACGGCATATTGCAATTGCCATCAGACCGATGTCGTCGAGGAGATTTATTCGGTGGAACCGGAACCTGATCAGGTGATCGCTCTGACGGAATGGATGGACGACAAAATGTTTGAGGAACTCACGCCAAATCTGATAGCCAGTCGACCAAACACGTATACATTTACCAAAGCACTGACCGAGCGAATGCTCCAGCAGGAAAGGGGTTCTTTACCGGTGGCGATTGTCAGGCCATCGATCGTGCTGTCGTCGTACAGAGAACCGGTCGCCGGTTGGGTGGACAATTGCAACGGCCCCACGGGGATTATCGCCGCCGCTGGGAAAGGTTTCCTCAGGTGACAACGGGCGGCCATAATTAGCGATCGCTATAGTATCGGTATTATAATAGAATTAGAATGAATACTGACGTCTCTCGGTATTGTGTTATTTTAGTATCGCTCACAATCTTTGTAAGTCATTATTCCCGTGCAAATAAATCTCTCTTACAAATCGCGATCTCTTGCTTGCAGAACTATGCTATGCGACGAGGACAATGTGGTGGATCTGGTGCCCGTCGACATTGTGATCAACCTAATGATTTGCGCGGCATGGAAGATCGCCACGCAACGCACCGACACCATCCCGATCTACAACTGTTGCACCGGCCAGCAAAATCCTATAACTTGGAAGCGGTTCATCGATCTGTCGATCTCTACTTGCCGGCTACATCCGATGGACAATGTGCTCTGGTATCCAAACGTTCGTTGCCATAGCTCCGCCATGATAAACAAATTGTGCGTGACATTTCAGCACACACTACCTGCGTATATCTTAGACACTCTTGCACGGCTCAAGGGCTCGCGGCCTATAATGGTCCGCCTGCAGACGAAACTTTCCAAAGCCACCAAGAGTTTCGAGTACTTCAGAACGAAACAATGGAATTTTAGAGACGACAACGTGCGACGACTGGATGAGCAACTCAGTCCGGAGGATCGAGAAACATTCACGTTCGACGTTAAGCAAATCGACTGGCCATCGTACTTGGAGCATTACATTCTGGGAATACGACAGTTTCTCCTGAAAGAGAGTCCGGACACACTGCCAGCTGCTCGTTCACGCATCACAAAGTAAGACATATTTTTTGCTTTTCAGCAATCGTTTTGTTACAACGCGGTAGTTCTTTGTAGAACTCTTTCCTGGTGTCTGTTCGAAAATCAGAATCTGTATTAAAGAAAGATTCTTCAATCATTTGCAACATTTGTCAATGTTTTCACCATAGAATTTATATTTATATTTTTAAAATTTAGAGAACTTATATTATAGAATTTATCTCTTTTTCTCTACATGATTTCTTTTTTTTTTATCCTATTTATTTAAACAATTATTTTAAATGACTACACTGAGAAAAAAATACTGTTGCTTCAATTAAATGTGGAATTCCAGGATGCCAAAAACATACATAGTTGATTCAATTGTATAAATAGTTGATTCAACTATAGTGTAGTCGTTTTAATAATTCAAATATTGAGAATCAACTATTTATTTACAATTGAATCAACTATTTATGTTTTTGGCACCCCGGAATTCCACATTTAATTGAAGCAACAGTATTTTTTTCTCAGTGTATGTTAATGTTGAATACACGCACTATTTGTTTCTTTATTACTATCATCTATTTCATATTATTTTACTATAAATATTTATGTGAATGTTTTCAGAAACGATACGATTGACTTAAAACGATAATTAACCAATTTTCTCTATTTATTCTATCTATTTTATTATGGAAGAAGGTTACGCGTCTTACTTTTCGAATCCTGATTTACTTATCTGTTTACAGATTATACTGGCTTCGCAAAACCGTGCAACTCGTGGTACTGATAATAATGCTATGCGTCTTCTTTTTGCTGCTGTACTTCGTACTTCGCATATCCCGCTTGATCGTTTGACGGCCCAGAACAGGTCCGTGAAGTTGGCACTCGCAAAATGAATTCTTAACTACAGGAAATTGTAACATTTTCTTTGCAGTTGTTTGTATAGTAGCAATAATTTCGTTTGTAGTGGAATAATTTAAAGGTTACAATGTATTTGTAATAAACAAATTACGTATCTTTGTCAATTTTAGAGATATCTCGAATTCGCTTGCGCCATGTGTTTTAGAATCGTTTTGGTTCGTTTAGAATCGTGGGAAATAAATTACAATTTGATTCTAATTTAAATTTTATTAAAACAATATTTATTATTTACAGCATATATATATATATATAATAGCATAATAATAAGAGCCTGTGCGTGCGTAGCGACATAACGTACGTACAAAATATTTTCGACGTAAGTTTTCGAATTCTCGCTAAGTAAAGATATTGTCACCATAATTAAAAAATTGTTTTACGATAATGTTGGCATATATTACTATGACTGGGCATCCTACAGGAAAGTCTCTCGTTCCGTTTCATATAAAATTTTACATTTGTCACATGTAATTCTTTCATTCGTCCATCACCGGCCATCAATAAACATGCGTTTGCCCAATTTTCTCCAAGTATTATTATTATTATTAAGTTACATCCTTATGTAAAATGATTATATATGCATCATTTGATTAAATATGCTTCTGGGCAGTACTGCTGTTCCTTGAATTACGCTTTGAAACTCCTTGCTTAACCGAGTAGAGCTGTTACAAGCATTAGATTTATAAATAATAAGTACATTGTTATAATCTTCTGTAACTCTATCTTTTCTAAAAAATAATGTAAATTTTTATTATTTATAAAAAAAAACATGATTATGTATGATTGTAATACAGTACTGCGCGATTTATGGATCTAAATAAGATACTGTAACTATCCATATTTTAATTCTATCAGGCATCTTCGAGTTAATAATAACAATAAACGCTTCTTAATCACGTGTTTTGTATAAACTTTGAGAACACGACAAAGCCTAGAAGAAACACGTTTTTCGATCAATCGTATTACGCGTTTCTAGAAGGTCGAATTAAATGCTCATAGTTATACTCTTTCAATAGAAACAATTATCTGCCAATTTGCTGATAAAATCGCATATATATAGAGCATATATTTATATTGGTCGAAGGAGTCTACCTAATTATCCTCATCGGCTTCGTCGTTCACCCAATAACAGTCTGAAGAACTTCTTCTCTTGATTCGCAGAGAACGGCGCGAAATGATCTTCGACAGCCCGCCGCTTCACAACCAATCACATCCGGTCGCCCCGTAATTGGTCACTTAATTAATCAGGAAACAAGTTTCTCTTACACACTCTCTGGTACGATTTTGTCGTAATGGAAGGTGCTGCTCGAGTAGAAGCTACCTCGTTTCGGCATGTGAGGCGTGGCTATTTCCTCCTGCAGGGGTTTGTACACCAAACCGCAGTTCTTGTTGTCGACCAGACCCTGACGGAGGATCAGGGGCGGCCTGATCACGGGACCCCGTCCACGTTTGTTCGCCAAGCAGCAGGCGATGCGCGCCACCAACAGGAAGACTACCAGAACGGACAGGACGGTACCGGAAACCAGCCAGACCTTGAAGCCGGGTCTCAAGTTGTACCAAGTGTGATATTCCGTGGTGATCGCGAAGTCCTCATCGTATTCTTGATTCTCCATGAGCCGCGGCTCGTCGATATGCGGCATGCCGTGATCGATGTTCAGCTTCTGTGAGAAACGCATCCGGCGTTATCACACGTTATCATTACAATTTAGAAGATCGATAAATATGTGATGATACTGATGATATTACACGAATTGAAAATTATATAAATTACAATATTAAAAGTTATTAAACAATTAAAGTATGTAAAAGAAATACTAAGACATATTTCGAAGAACATTATTTCATTGTCGTCTTACCTCATCGTTATCGAGCTCGTTTTTCAACAGAGGATCGGCATCTTCTATAACATCGACATCCAGAAGAATGTCTTTCGGGCGTGTGCCTTTGCCAGGAAACGATCTGGATGGTGGACCATCGTCGATTCCATCGCAAACTATCTTCGCCAAGTCCGTCCACTGACCGACGTCCATCAAATCCATGTTATCAATATCTTCAATATCATCGAACTTATCACTGGAAAGTCTGTAAAAACAACATGAGAGATTGAGAGAAGTCCTGACATGACATATTTAGCTGGTCTCTGAACTTGAGTATACTCACTCAAGTACTTCTGTCGGTGCGACGCCATGATCGGTGAGCCATTGCACAGCTTCGGTGAACTCGGAGTCACAATCCAGGGGATTGTGCGACAAATCCAGACTGGCGAGATTTGGCGTGGCCTTAAGTTCCTCGACGGTGATTCGCCGCAGAAGATTACCGCGAACCGACAGGAACCTAAACGGAAACGAAAATGTGAGATACCCTGGTCAACGAATATCTTAACGTCGTAATACACTATTCAATAAATATTTTAATGTCACAGAATAATTTTGTTTGTAATTAAAAAGATTTTGCAAAAGCTTCAAATATTATTAGAAGAAAATTCTGAATTTTCTTCAAATATGATAATAGAGATCATAGTGCGATTTCAATAATTTTAGTTTATTTAGTTTTCTACAATTCTGCATCTGTAAATCTGTATGAATATTATTAGAATTATAAATTGTGTTTTAAATAACAAATTCTCTCTCGCTTAATTATTAATAAATAAATTTCCGTAAATTTCTCTCACCGAAGACTCTTCAACGGCACTCTAGCTTCGCTCCAGACGCGCTCGAGGTTGCACCGGCTCACATCCAGCTTGAGAAGTCCTGGAATGCTCAGGAACGGCGTCACTTGCAGTGTTCTCAACGGATTGCGGCCAAGGTTCACTTTACTCAAAGATACGGCGCCGCGGAACATGTTAGGCGTGAGAGTAGTGATGATATTGTCTGACAGATCCAATTCTCGAAGAGACGAAAGATTATCCAGGAGTCCATCGGGCAGGCCGGTCAGGCGATTCTTCGAGAGCTTCAGCCGAGTCAACGCTGGCATTTCGTCGAACGTGCCTACCTTGATGCTGTCCAGACCACAATTTGCGCACTCGAAACGGATGGTGCTGTTAAATAACGACAATTACTTAATACGTAAGTACTAATTTATTTGGTATTTTAAAATAAAACGGCAAAGTGACACATATTCACCTGAATGTATTGTGCTCCAGGTCGTAGGTTTTGAAAACTGGCAGAACCTGCAAAGCGGGATTGTCGTTCATCAGCAGAACCTGCAGTCTTGGATTGGATTTGAAATGGTGCTCGGTTAACAAGGAGAGCCTGTTATCGCTGATATCCAGATATTGTAATTGTTCGAGCTTGCTAAAAGCGTGCTGGTGGATTCTCTTCAAATTGTTCGACTTGGCATATAATTGGTCCAATAATGGTACGCCTTCCAGATCCTCCTTGCCGATTATCCTGATCTTGTTTCTGGAGACGTCGAGCATCGTCAGTTTCGAAGAACTTATGGTGGCCAACGTTGATAGATTATTTCCTAGAAAATACAAAATAATTCTTTCTTTATTAGTTTCTAAAATAAGTGTGAAATAACTAAATTTTAGTTTACTTATCAGTATGAGGCATTAAGCAATTAATCAACTAAGTTTGTATTATCTCTGTTAAATTTAATCAAGCATTTACGATTTTTATAATTTTATTATTAAAATTTAAATCGGATTTTAATTAACGAATTTTCTCGCTTAATTATTAATAAATAATAGCATGACGTGATACACATGTTTCATCGTTCTTACCAGCGACACGAAGAATTTGCACATCTTTGTTAATGAACAGGTCAATGGGGATTTCATTCAGTATATTATCTGAGAGGTCCACTTCCATGAGCTGGTCCAGCGAATCGAAGATCGTGCTGTCGATCTCTCTCAGCCGGTTGCCGCGTAGATTGATGAAATTGAGGCTGTGCATCTTGGAGAAGGCGGTGCGTTTCAACCGTAATATGCCGTTGTTCGAGAAGTCGAGATCGGTGACCGAGGGTGCGTGCAGCAGATAGTGCTTCGTCGGCCTCGAGTCGTGCATGTGCTTAAGCGGATTACCGGAGATCGTGAGCAGGCTGAGCTGCGTGTTGTTCTGGAAGGTGTTCGGATGGATGTCCTGCAGACCGTTGCGTGTCAAGTTCACGGCAAACAGGTACGTGATGCCATTGAAGGCTGTGCGATCTAGCTCGACTATGCGCGTGTCGACGATGGTGATGGACTCCAATTGCTGAAGGCCCCGAGCCCGCAGGGCGTTCGGTCCCAATTGTATCTCGCCGGCGTTCTCGATGCGCAGATGAGCGATACTTGACCCAAAGGACTGCTCGTTCGTCAATTTGGTGCATCTACGGGTAGTAAGTAAAAAAATAATGAAGAGAAGATTAATGGAAAAGTCGCATTCTCATACTGTTTAGTTATGCACGATTGTTATCACGAATATTAAGACAAGTTGTATTATAATCCCATTTTATAATCGATTTAGATTTTATCATTCTGCAGGAGATCGTCTAATGACTTTACTTTTATAACTGAAATTAGATACTAATTTTGGAGAACTTACAAAGCAAATTGTAACGTAAAAAAAGACATTGAAACAATTAAATTATTTATATTTAATTATGACATTTTACGTAATTTTTTAATTATCTTGTTTAATCGCGTTTGCATATTTCCTTGAGCTTTACGCATAATGACGAAATTCTATAACCAAGAATGGAATATTTATCTAATTCTTATTAAGTCTTCATTAATGTGTCAAAACTGTCATATTATTACGCTCTAAACAGAAAGCGAAGGCCACTCTACGAGTTCTTTTTATCTGCCGTCAACACCAAGGGACATTATTCAGTTACATAAAGATCCGATTAGAAACATACGTTGCAGTTGTCGCAGCCGCGTATTGCCCGGCGCATTTGCAATAATCAGGGCACTCCGTCATAACTTCTTCATCATCATCCACCCCCGGGAGCAAATCCTCATCCTCGTACTCCTCGTCGCTGAATTCGTCGTCGTCGTCGCTATCCTCGTCGCTATTATCATCCTCGTAAGGTATAGGGTCGAGTTTCTTTAATTCCTCATCTTCACCCAGAAGCGAATTTGATTTTACAGTTATCTTCGGTTTAAAAGTCGGCTTTATTCGCAAGTTCATCATGTCCCTCTGCGCTTCGGCCTTGAAAGTCTTCGCTACCTCTTCCTGGATCTAAATAATTTTTATATCGTAATTAAAGTAAGTAAGTGTAACTTACTTAATTAAATATGGCAAAAATCAAATTGAAGCAAACTGTATTCCAAAGTTCGACCTTTTAAATTAGGTTTGATAAAAGAATTCTCTTTTCAGACGTATTATTTATCCTTTTTATGTGTTGCGATGATGCGAGCAATAGAAAATTATTATCCGTCAATATTTAACAAGTATTATTACGTATAGCTTCATAAATTTGCGATTAAAACTATCCGTTATATAAAAAGGTAACCGTACTTACTTCGTTAAAAGATTAAAGATATCATGGAACGCAATGTACTCTATGTAACAAAAAAATCTGCACTTACCTTAGCATCGTCTTTGTCTAAAGTGTCTTTGTCCAAAGTCTGGATCTCTTGCATCAGTATGTCCTTCATATTCGTGAAGGGTCTAGCGTAATCTATAAAGCTGTCCTTCGGTGTCGTTTTCGCGGCTTCGACGGTCGTTGCATTTACTCCGCTGGTACGAACGACTTCCGTAGTGCGTGATGTCGAAGAAGGTGATGCGTCGGTTGTAATGGCAGCGACCACCAAGAAGATGGTCAGCAGCCAAGCTGCCGAGATCCCCATGTTATGGTTTATTCTGAAAATAATCGGTTATTGGATAAGACAAGGATGCCTGCTTATATGTACGATGCCTGCTGGTAGTTCAGGCGCATTAGCAAAGATATTCGTGCTCATAATAGACTTTCACTTCATTAGAAATTTTTATTATAATTTCTCAACTACAATTGCGTTCTAATTTTGCCTTATACGTAAAAGTTTAGTGAAAAATATAAAAGAAACAAATTAAATTTATTATATTATAATTTATATTTTTGTACAACTAATTAATTAAGGTAAGTAATTAATTCAATGCAATTCTAATTTTCCTTTTTATATGTTTTGAAATTAAAACTTCTGAGAATCGTTAGCTTATTATCTTTCGCTTCTTAAAAGAATAATTAAACGGCATTCTTTCTTAGTACGCTCGTTGAAATCTTTAAAATTGCACCACTGAAAATGAATCTGAGATGCTCTGTGTAACGTGAGACTTTTTCACGTCCGTTCTCAAATAACGTCTGCTGACCAATTTACTCCACAAAGCAAACATTGTTCTATTTGACTTTCCGAAACGTATTTGCTAAAATATCAAAACGGTCAATTTACAAGAGATTAATAAGTATGAATTTTAATTTATTAAACATTAGTAAAACGAAATTTATGTCTACCATTTTGTATATTGATTGTTTGATTTTTTTTATGCACACTGATTTAATAACGCTACATCGCTTTGTCACTCCTATATAGATAGCGTAATACCAAGAATCTATATCAAAGTTTTCAAGAGATCGGGTGTTAGGTACGTCGGAACGTCACGTTCGTGTTGGTGCAATCAAGTGCAAGAGCGGAAACTCTTGCGGTTTCCAAAGAAACAAGAGCAACCTTCTTCCGGAATACCTTCAATCGTTGCACCAAGGTTTCTTCCGTTCAAACCGGATGTGCTATTTTGAAATCACTTTGCAGGCGCAAAAATAAGATGTATTAACGGTTCCACGTTACTTTATCGCTGCAAATGCGAAGTATCGCAATTCTTATATACAAAAAATGCAATTTATATTTCAAAACTTTTAGACTTATGAACAACTTTCAAACTTCCGTTCAAATAGCGTTTGAATAATCGAGATTCTATTGCATTTCCACGCAAAAAAGTATCTTTACCTCGACGATAATCAGAAATGATCGCGTCACGATAATTCAAACTCTTTACTCCGCTTTTGTCGCGTCGAAGATTTTAACGAATGTGCTTGCATTCGGCGCAACGCTGTTCGCGTTACTGTACAACGTTATTGCCCCACCTACAGACGTTGACGTTAGATAACCGTGACGGTTTGCAGACTGGCACGACTTCTGGCACATATGCGATAGTTATGGACTGTCGACAAACGGGGATGAAAATGAACGCAGCGCGTTCTGGATGGTCATTAGATGATTATTAGATGGCGGAAACAGAAATCGTTAAAAAGACGAGAAATATCCCTTATAAGTCGTAGCGAGAATTACTAAACACACGACAGTGTCGCGCGATTGTTGTTACGCAATATTATCGTAATCATCAGAGAGACACAAGGAAGTATATTTTACGTGGGAAATACGTCATCAGACAAAAAGACGTCACACATTGTTTTTTTTTCGCGACGTGTTTTATTATCTCATTTTCATGCAGCATCAACGCCGAGGCTAACCGGTATACTGCTGTAATTACATTATGTATTGAGCGTCAGTTTATTAAAAAGAATCGCAATAACTGTTACAGAAATTATTTTATTACAATAATGTTATTATAATGGTCTTATGATATTATTTGTAAATAATGACTCTTGTCTGAGTGTTACACAAACAACGAGGAAACCTGTTTGCACCGGTTGTGAACGTATTTGGCTGTAAACGTGGGCCGAACAACTTCGTAACCGATGTGAAGGGAGATTATTGTCTCGAAAGTCGATCGGCTGAAATAAAATGTTATCGCGTACAATCTAAACGGGAAGACAATCAAAAAGACTCGATTCTTTTAAATAACTCATGATAGATTTTTAAATATAATTAATAAAGCGCTAAAGCTTCAGCTTACGTACTCTTTGTTATACATATAACGATCAAGCTGCACGTTCGCGCTACGTGTGTTCAATCAATATGTGTCTTTATCAGTCACGTATTCTTTATCGAGGGGTTAAGTACGAAGATCGATTTTTTAACTGAGCGTTTTTATCAATCGTGATTTTCATTGTTATTCGCGCGTTTTAAAATCATTTCTTTACAATAAACGTAAGATTTGACACATTTATAAGAATATGTCGTTAGTAAAAAAACAATGACAATGTAGAAATGTTTATTAATTAAGAAGCGAGAGAGCGAAGAAACAATATTGCGTTGTTCAATTGTTATCGTTCAGGTTTTTTATCGAGCAGAATTATTTGCGCCGCGTCGCATTATAGTCTCCGGAGCCGATCCGCCTCGGCAAAAATGGACCGTGCATTCATCGGAGCGGGATTTACGCAAGTTATTGTGAGAATCGCGTCGGTCTTCCGTGTAAACAATTTCCTGGCGCGGACTTCGGCTTCGAGATGCAAATGCAAAGAGCACGTGGAATAGTTATCAGTGACGCGTAACTAACTCCCTATGTAAGAAATGCATCGGTATGCGGTGGAAATGTCGCGGCAACTTGTAAATGCTGAAATCGGGCAATTATTTTCACACGTCAGAAAGACGCAGACCAGTTCCGAGAAAATCACTAGACGATACCAGAATCTCAATCGAAATCGAAACAACACCGCACGACGCAGCTTGGCAATCTTATCTCGGGTGTGCATTTCGGAAAAAAATCGCTAAGTTAATGTTATTAGTGTTATTGTTAGTGTTGTCACCAGTGTTATTACTAGTTAATTGTATTTCTCGAAGAATTTTCAACATACGCACACAATCGACGCGCTACGCAACAGTCACTCGAAATGTTTCTCGTCACCTGATGACAATGGAGTTATCTTACTCGATGCCTCTTTATTTCACTCGGCAACATGAGCGATCTGCCGAGCTACGTGCGGATCATGAGAGCCTGTCGATATTATACTCGCATCATGATAATATTTTTTAAGCCGAATTGCGATTGTGAGTGAAGGCCGGGATTAAAAGATTTCCTTCATCTCTAGAATGTCATTCTAATTCTCGATCAGTCAATCGAATTTGATCTTCGATGAATTAAGCGAATTATGTTTGCGCTTGACGTCCGCGCCAGCAGGATGATTTCTCATCGTTTTCGGCCAATTCGAGATATGTTCCACATTGAGATCAACTGATGAAAGAAGATATTCAGAAAACGGTCTACGGTCCCCACGAAAATTTTCGTCCTCTTCAATACCGTATGGGCGCCTCTTTGTTGGATCGGAGAAGTTTCTTAAGAAAAGATGAGGATCGACGGATCGTGGCACAGTCGTTTGTGGAATGTATCTAGAGAGAAGATCGAACGTAAAGTGAACAAACACACGCGTTTACGCGTGAATTTAAGAGGCGGAAGCCTAAATATAGAGGACCCACGAGTTCCATCTGGAGGAGTCTTTGTTCGATCTCTCAAAGATAACCTGACGGTTCCACGGCGGGATTTAAGCCAGGTAGAATTACTTTGCCCCGAAGTGAAGCAAGCGCAGGTGGTCAGCTCCTCCCCTCGAGTCCCAAATCGCCGACGGGTCCAGGAGAGCGAGAAACCAACCTGATTCGAAAGAGATCCAGCTAATCTCGATGTCTCGGTACTACTTTCGAGTAACACAGCGGATCAATCCAGACAACTTGACTGATCCGTGTAGAAATAATGTCAAGAGAGTTCAAATATGAAATTATGAGGAAATATTCTTGGAGGAAAAAAAGGTTAATTCGGGTAAAAGTAAAAAGATAATATAAAAATAATACTGGCTATGTATGGCAAGCTTGAAAATAGTTTTTAGGAATTTAATGAATTTATTCTTTGATAGGACAGTCTTTTTGAAAATTTTTATCTTTTCTCCGTAAATTTATTCTAAAATACTTTGAAAAATACTTTAGAAATGACTACAGATATGATAAAATTATTTTTTTGTATTGAAGAAAGACAAAGAATGCCAAGAAAATAATGTATCATGTGAATATCTGTCTACAACAGAGTTATCTCGAAGGAATGTAATGATATTTCCTTTCTTATGTCTACATACATAAAATATTGTTTAAATAACAGCTCGGAAATTCTTTTATTTCTACTACAGGTTTCATGTAGGTTGCATGTATGATATTCAAATCGATGATTCGCGTTCTCTCTACCGATAAAGCTATTTCGCTGTTTACATGTTGCGTAGGCATACCCAATGCGATTGACAGAAGGCAATTAAATTGCATTGGTATCGATCAAACCTTTTTCCTTTCGTAACAACGGTAGTCCCTGCTAATAACAATAACAATTTTTGATATTGTAGAGCGACTATCGTAATTCAAGTCTCAATTTGAATTTTAAACACGGAGAGGTATTGGTGTTGCATATCCGCGAATGTTCTTCCAGTCTGACATTTTTTTTTGCGATCGTCCACGCCTTTAATCCAACACATTCCGTTGGGCGTACGCGAGCGTGTCCGATTGCAGCACGATGCGAACACGCGTCCTCGAAGAGGCATACTTTGCTTTCCAAATAGGAATTACACGTCCATTCTGTCATTCGTCTTGTCGCGGTGAGCGCGATTGTGATCCACTCAGGACTAGCTTAACACCAGAGCACCTATAATGTTATTCATGTTCTTTCAACATTAATTAAATAATGCCTCTCATTCAAAATCCATTTGCGATTCTAATCAATAAACGTGCATGATATCGGCGAACAATAAGCTCAAAAGAAAATTACGATCAGCGATTAATTCGCGATAGCATAGCTTGCATAGCTAAATAATTTTTTATTGATAGCCCAAGAATCTGACGTCACGTTAGAAACTCTAGACGGTGATAAAATGTCAGCGTCTCCATTGCAAACACACGTACAGGTTGAATGGTGTAGTATATGCCAGCGATTATGATAATTATCACCGGTTATTACGTACAGCTTCTATCGTCAAATGTGCACGGATCGTAAAACTGCTTCACTCATTAAACGAGAATGTTGAGCGAGGAGTACATATACATTCCTTTCGTTCGGAATCCACCTTTTCACGAAGATCGGCATGTATTTTTTTTTCCGCGATGCTCTTGTTTCGTCGCGTAAACGCTTTTCGCATCGTAATTGGAACTTACGCAATGCGCGAGCGTTGCAATTACAAAAGTAACATGAGTTACGACGACAGATTGCGCGTCTAGTCTCCTTAGTTTAATAGCTATATGCGAAGCTATATAATTAGCATATGATGAATTCGCGATGACATATGCATTTTTATATTTTATTTTATTTATATATGGAGATATACGTGGGATGAACCAAACGTATTTTTATATTTTAATTTATGTACACATATAGAGACGTATATATTTACCCAACGTCTCTTGTGTAAATAAATGAATAAATGAAGATATTGATGACATTTCTTTATTTGTATAATTAATATCAATGTGATAATGCACAGTATTATCGTTAAATAACATAATAAAATATTTCTAACAAGTAGAAATAAGGAAGAGAGGGAAGAATAAGAGAATAATAAAAAAACGAGACTATTGTAAATATAGCTCTCGGATGATATCTTTAATTTAATTGTTATCGTCAATCCATTTTAAAAACCTACTTTCACGTACCAAATAAACATTTCAATTAAATAAATCTTATCCTCTGTCTACCTGGAGTTATTTAACTCTCAAGAATATAGCATTCACCACTTCCTCTTTATCACGAAAGATATTGTGCTTTATCTCACTGTGTTATCGGTATATTTATCTCTCGTACTCTGTACTCGAAGAGCATATTTGTTTTGTCTCCGGTCGCGCTGTTGCCCGTTGTAATTTAGCGTACACGGTTAACAAACGGTACAGCCTGCAAACGCGACGACTGAGAGCGGCTGCGTATTTTAGATTTTTTTCAATTTCTCTGAACTCCCCTGAACTCTCTCTAGAAAGCGACACCGCATACAAATCACGTAGATATGAGCACAAGCGCATTTTTCCTTCATCTTCCTAGAATTGTTTATAAATTTCCACAGGAATTTCGCGCAACGACTCGCCGCTCGAGCGTCTAGAGGTTCGATTAAAGTTCCGCTGCATCTGCCGCGAGAATCTTAATTCCTAGAAATCATCAACCGTGACGATATCTCATCAGCACTGAGGCACAATCCGCGCTTGCTCGCTGCAACGATGCTTTTCCTCGTGTCAGTAACCGTCTGCTCGCTAGAGGTCAATCCACGCCGTTGACCCTCTAGATCTTCGTGATTCGGCAGAAGGGAAAGAGAAATGGAAGATAGTGAACGCGCGGATGATACGGCCGCACGTGTCGATGCCTCATCGTATTCGATATGTACGGACGATACGAGTCTGTCCGGTTGTTCGCTTAATAAATAACGTCGGGACCGAGGACAGAGGATATAATACGTATTTTACGCGATTTAAATGCGGCTCGCCACGAAGACACCTACGCCTACCGCGCGGAACATAAATATTACTCAAAACGGCGCGATTCCACAAAGTATCTCTGAAATTGTGCATGTGGTTTTATTAGGTAATCTTCTTTAGTTAATTTGAACTATTCTTCAAAATTAAACGCTATTTTTTCTTTACCTATACAGTTCAAAAAGTGATTCTATATCAAGTTGTAAAAATACTAAAATGTAATATGAATCTATAGCGTGCATTGTTGCCCATTATTTGAGTGAACTCGTAATTACGAAACTCGTTAGATTTTTCTTATCAAACTCTGAATATAATGCACTTGTACAATTTGTAGTTATCTGAAACTTATGTACGTTTCCAATTAGTCCATCATGATAACAGAAATCTATTAATTTCGATTTCCTCGGTCTGCGGTATCGTCCGAGACACACAAATTTTATCAAAGAAAAGCAATATCTTCGTGATTTCTTAATGATAATAAATGAAACTAAATTATATCATTTTGTTGTGAAATAACTATTATGATTATCTTTTTCAATAAAAATATTATCTTTTTCTTTGACATGGTTGCTCTTTTTATGGGTCATTAGGATACATAAAGAAACTGCGTTTCGTGCTACAAAATATCGTCGTTATCCCTATACAGCCCGACCTCGTCACAACCACACGGCATTGAGGAAATCGTCCTGATTCAATGGCGAGTGGTTCACGGTGAATCGAAAGCACGTTCGTTGCCGCGTAGCCTTTTATAGTTGCATACGTGAACCGAACTGAAATATCTTCCGGGAATATTGCTTAAGCGTTCTTTGATATCAATTTCTGAGGACACTCAAGTCACAGCACGGTTGAATCACGCATTTTCTAACTAAAAACTAGAAAAATTGTATTAAATATTAATTTTTCAATTGCAAAGAAGCAGAGCTCAATAATGCGTGACAATTAGAATGTATAAATAAATTAAAGAAAAATTACAACTTCTTATCTCTCTTCGAAGTTTATACAACCGGAACAAATCACATTGATTTAAGATAAACATTCTGACCGAATAAGTAACATTGACTTCGCCAGTCAATAATTAACACAATTAAGAATTTAATTGACTATACTGGCATAATCGTGGTAACGATTATAATCATTGCCAGTATAGTCAATTAAATTCTTAATTGTGATAAACATTCTGATTTAAGATAAAAATCTTAAGATAAAATCATACTAATTTATACCAGGAACACCATGCAGGAAAACATGAGAAGAATAATACTCGCGATATTCTACTGATCTATAGTGGAATAACCAGGAAATATAATTTCCTGATCATGCGATTCTTGAATCTCTAATGTTTCCGACTGATAGTGATTCTATTTTGCCTTTCATGGCTATCTACAGATAATAGAAGCAATTGCAGATGGAGAAAAATGTGGACAAGTTTAAATATTTGTCTGACGTGTTTGTAAATGTGATTTATTTTTTCTCCTTTGCATACTTTTTGCTCACAAGTAAAATGCCGAAACTGCTGTCATGTACGATGAACGACCACGTATTAATCATTTATCTCTTTTATCACACTATATTATTCATCGCGTTGATAAAGAGCTTATTGTGTGGAACTATCGCGTGTGTTTTTCTCTTTCTCGGAATAAAAAAGGCGAAGTGGTAAAGAGAATAAATCGATACATTTGGCACGAACTGGCTCTTCCACTCGAACTTTATGCATCCGGTACAAAGTCAAATAAAAGTATCGAGACGGGAGGAAGATTCAGTGCCTAGCGCGGCAAGATAATGCCACCGAAGAATATTTTAAATTGGTAGTATTTTTTTAAACATTTCGTATAAATGTTTCTCAAATAATGTACTTTTCACAGAGTTCAGAGAAATTTTATAAAAACAAAACAAATTAATATCTAATGTTATTACTCTCTTTTTGTCTAAATAAAATAATTTCTCTCTTGTAAATTTCGATTTTATAGTAACATTTACATAATTTTCAAAAATTATAAATTAAAAAATACATTTTAAATTGGTTTTTCTTTAATAGAAACATGTTTGTTATTTAGAGCGATTTAATTTTAGACGTAAAATATTTCGTTAGAGAAAACTCAGGTTCCTGTATAATATTAATTAATGGAACGTTCAGGAATACGTATATAGTTATTAATATAAATAACAACGTAGTATAGGATGCAACGTAGCAACTTGATGTACGCATTTCGCTTCGCAGTTTTACAGTTTGCACTTTGATCATTATCATGCACTCGCCTGCTTTCACAACCAGACTCGACGGTGGCACATGACTCGCGCTTATTCTTGCATGTAAAAATAGATCATCTGGGTGGACACTGACCTTGCGCTATTGTGTAATGGCATAATCCGAAAGATGCAAAATAATAATAGCGCCGGTCGAATTACGTCGCATACCTACATTGTAGTGCATCACGCGAGAGAATGAGAACGTCAGATTTCGCGCAGTATATGAAAATATCTTTTTTAATTCGAAGAGAAAATAAAATCAAAGAGTTCAAGCTAAAATCAATATGTTAATGAACAATTCGAAAATATGAAGCAAAGGATTCACAAAATTGTTTAATTTCGACTTCAGTAATATGGGCGGAATGATATTGGACAGCGTGCGATAAGAAACTATGAACATAATTAATTGCACTGACTTTGCCATCGTGACCAGCAACCAGGCTGCTCTTTGATTTCCCTTGGTTATTCGTTATTCCGTTAACATGTGTGTAACAGATTTCAAGTTCTTTATATAATCAATCTTTATTTGCTTATTTTTATTTAAATTATTGTGCAAGCTTGCACAAAGATTTATATGTTTATGTCGCGTTGGTTAAGGAATACATTATAATTGCATTTTAATGTAATACATAAATAAATTAATAAAATTGAATAAATTGAATAAATAATATAAATAATGTATTTAAATATAAATAAAATAAATAATATTATATAGTAAATTATAAAAATATCTATTCTACCTGTGCTAAATAAGATAAACTTTAAAAACACTAGGTAATTCGGGGATTTTTTAAACAAAATATAGATTTCGTATCTAAGATAAGTGGAAGAGTGATAAAGGCCACTTAATACTTTTAAAACATGCTTTGTTTGCACTCGAGCAATCACATGACTTAATGGCGCAATTTACAAAGAATTTATCGATTTTCTCGCTGGATATGTCTTCACGAGCCTCGTGGAAAGTTTCGTGTGAAAGTCATTGAGACAGATGCCGGCCGAAATCGTTCAGAGTGTTCTGACCGATTGACGTAGATCCGAACGATAACGCCTAAAAATATACGGTGAGGTCACTCGTACAGTACATTCTGTCGACACTGTCGACAGTCAACAACCGAGTTGCGTTACGAGCGAGCGACGCGACGCGACGTACGAATTAATTCTATGCGCGATACGCGATACGCGAAACGCGTTGAGTGGCGAGCAGTGCCAAGGGAATTCCGCGACTAGCCCCGCGACGCGACGCGAACGAATCGGCGCGATATCTTCGCGACCGGAATTTGCATTCGACTACCGGCGGTTTCCAGGTCACGTTGGCGTACGGCTGAAGGATGGAATCGGAAATGAGGATGACTCAAGTGCGATTTCTGTCGTTCGTGTAATTTTACGGCGATCGGAATACGCTTTCGAAAAGCACTTTGCAACTCCGGAGGTGCTACGGAGTTTCTGTGATTAAAGGGAGTAACGCGAAATATATGAGTGACGTAGCGTAACGCGGATGGATATTTCTCGATTTCTTGAAACTTGAGGCATGTTAATGTTTAACTTTGAATTAATTCAAAGGCTAACCATGCATTCATATTAAATGATTAACATGGAGTTGCGCGTTGCTCGTAATTAATCGGTAATTTATCGACGATGATGTGACATGATTATAATCGTTGAAGACAATGAGACATCTCGTGACAATCTGCGAACGCGAAGAAACTTTTTGAAAAATTTCACTAGCTCCGTATCGAGAAACTACAACTCTGAGTTAATCTAAGTTTTTTATTTTTCTCACCACATTTGTTGCGCTCTAACATTCGTGAAATTTGAATTTATTTTACCCTGGCTGAGGTAATATTTTTCGCAATAAATTTAATAATTTAATTTAATAAAAATAAGATGCTTATATGTAAGTGTCAAAGATTATATATCAATTTAGAAACGACCAAAACCCGTGGTCGAAAAAGTCTTGACGATTAATCCGACCAGTCACGACACTAGCCAAACGTCGATTATAAAAATAGAGTCCTTCTCATTAATCAATTATTGGCGAAACAAATATATACTTTTCTGTTAATTTATTTTAGTTACGGAAATTGCGTAAATTGCAATGTCTTAGATGTGAGATTTTTGCATAAGAAAGCCGATCGTAAGAAAACTCGAATCGCAGCTGACTCCGGGATTCCTCGAACGCGTATTTTATTCTGTTGACGTACGCGTTAACAGCATGCAAGGAGACTTCAACGATCCTATGCAGGGATCGTTTCGCGTTAATCTGCAACGCTAACAATTGCGAATAAACGCGGCAAGGAAGAAACAAGTTTCGCACAAGTTCAAATAAGGAAAGAGGATGGAAAAAGTTTCTTGCAATGATTGGAATAGCATGCGTGATTCACGAGTGAAATTCGGTGAACGCTTTTGCCCGTTGCACACGAAGGAATCGGGAAGTATATCGCGACGATCGCGCGACGCAATAAAATGGTTTACGACGATAAGATAACGTTCCCGGCACCAAAACGATCAACGTCACGTCCTATAGCTTGACGTGTCGAGGGATCCTCGGCGAAGTCGGAGCCATCTTGAGTGACCGATCGCGTTGCCGATCGGCCCGATCTTGCATCGTCAGCCAAGTGCAGGAAGGCGTCCTGCGTTCGCTCCGTTCGCGTTCGAACACTCACCTGGTCCGCGGGACTGTTGTCGACGTTCCCAAAGTAAAACGACGATCCACTCGCAAAGGCGCACGATCACGCGGCGCAATATGCGCAGGCAGGACAATCGGTTTCACGTTCGTTTATTGCGCACGGCGGAATTTCTGAACTAAGTTCGAGCCGAGCGAGCTATTCGAGGCGTACCTTTCCTCGAGGAGATGGAACGAGCGTTGGAGCGTGGGGCCCCAGGGTCGGGCGCGCCGATTGGTCGGGCGCTGGTCCCCGATCCGGTGGAGGGTCGCAGGTAAAAATTGTACGCTGGCAGGTGAGGCACCGATACGCCACCTGGAATCAGAGGAACTCGGGCTCGCGGCACTCTCTGAGCTGAGTGGGCTGAGAGATTGTTGGAGAACGCGCCGTGATTGCCGATCGACTGCGTGGGCGTCGATGCGACGGACGGCGAGAGGCTACAGTCGAACGCTGAAAGGAAGTGCGTGGACGATGCGAATGAGCGTAAACGAGCGGCGGCACAGTGTTGAACAGGTCGTGGCGAGATTCTGTTTACGGAGACTCGCGGTTCTGAATGACGCTCAGCGAATGATATTTTGGTTGGCAGATTTCGGAGCGGAGACAGCGGAGTAGATAATTAGACAAATATACGGATGGAAGATGTATTTTTAAATTCGGGGACACTTCTTCAAACGTTATCAACGTGACGTTGAAAGAAAGATATTGGCCGCGGATTTTGCAAATCAAAATCAGATTATTCTGTTTCTAGTTATAATAGTTGAATATATAGGTCAATGAACTTGGTCTGAGATAAATCTCTTCTAAAATGACTATCAGGGATTCTACAGAAAATTAGAAAAACACACACACACACACAGAATGATGCATCTTATATACATACGAAACTATATAACAAAGATAATGCGTTATTTTTAAAATGTTAAAAGATAAGATAATGACAATAGAAGCTAGGTGCGAGTTGCGACGTGCGTTGCACAATGCACAATAAAATGCTTCGACGTCTGCAATCCGTAAAAAATAATGATAATTGCGCATCAAGAGCAATATTAAAATATTTTTATCTTCCAACGCGCTATACCTATACACACATATATGTTCTCTATTTATCAAACTAATTAAGCGCAGTGTGGGATTATACGATAAGATATTGATTGATATTCCTGCTCGCCTACATAAAAATGTAGATGTTGTTTATAACTAGAAATTTATGTATATATGTTTACAGTGTGTTTTGCGGATAAATATTATACGATTCTTATTATGCCAACGAGAAATTATTTGGTGATCTGCCATCTGTTGGCAACCACAGCGTAGTATGTTGAAGCTGTCCTAGATAATCAAGAATGATCTAAGCTAAAAACTAAAAGACAAATATTCTGAAAGATATGATATTGACATTATAAACTCGGAAGCTCATATTACGTATTGCGTGTTTTACGTAATTAGAATGAAATTCTCCATATAATTTATGAACGTTCATTTTTTTTGCGGCAAATCTCCCCGAAGATTCTCATACCGAATGCTATTTGGGCGTAGCTAGTATTTACACACGATACGGTAACGTAAACTTAAAATAGGTCAGATAAGATAATAACTTCACAGTCATTGCAAATAGACCGCTACGTCGTGTATTCTGCGATATTATTCAATGTAAAATTATTAGAATAATTTCTTAAAAGAATGATCAAGAAAGAATTTTTCAAATAATATGAAAGATAATAGATATGAATCTCTAATATATTGAAGAAATAGTTGAAAATAATTAAAAAAACGTGAAGATATAAAGCAAGAAAAGTATTTTTATATTTCTTTTTAATATACATATAAAGTTTTTGCAAATGAAATATTCAAATAAACATTGTAATAAAAAGAGAAACTTGTTCATGTACAATGATTTTTAGTTTGTATATAATTGTTGATTATAGATAGACTTGAGAATTATTTTCTGAAACAGTTGCAAATAGTTTTATTAATTATTTAATTTTAATGATAATATTTACTGCAAAAATAAATATATTTAACTTAAAATTGCTGTAGCATATGCCATCTAATATTTCTTCCTTTAGTATCACGTACTTAAATTTTAATATTTTCTTGAGTAATTTATAGAGATCATAGTTTCAGAGCATCGTCTAGTCTTCTTAAGGCGTACTATAGATTTTTAATAAAAAAATGATTTCAACAAGATATACTATATTTATCTGTATAATGTTTAATAAATAACAAACTTCTTGTAGTAATATCTTTGAAAATATCGTTACTGCATAGTCATACATTTCTAATGAGACAATATAACAATAATTCAAAGATTCAGAGGATGTTAAATTTACAATGGACAATGAAATTATAATTAGCGAAACATTGTGTCAGATTTTACTTATATTTTTAGATATTTCTGTAGATGCTATTATTTATTAAGAAACATAAAATCGCACGCGAATGTCGACAATATTTTTTTTATTAAAGAAGTGCAAGTTGCAAATGTTACTCGAAGCGGTAATTCATGATTTTCACGCGTTTGTCCGTCGATACGGCGGGTATCTGTAGCCTCCATACTCTCTTCAGTGAATGCTGTCCTCTACTGAAGACGAGCAGAATTTGAAACAGCCGTTAAAAATATTCTTCAACGTAATTTCTTGCCTATCATGTCTTGATAAAGCAGAGAAGTGGACTAATTAATTTTTCAACCGTACCATTATTTGCATTAAGATATCTCGCGCAAGGATGCTTTATTTATTGTAAAATGAAGAAGACGAAGAATTAATGGTTACTAAAAGAGATAAATGAGAAACAGATGTGTTTAGAAAATGTTCTTATCTCGCGAAGAGCTATCTTCGAAACTCCAACTTAACTGTAAATTCAGTTTCTGTTGGTCTTTTGCATCACCGACCAAAAATGGTTATCTGGTTTGAACACGCTATCGCGAACCAACGGTTCTTATCAGATAAAAGGTTTCATATTTGTGCATACCACTTAGTCGACGGTGATATTGCTAGGCGTAATAAGATGCCAAAAATTCATATATTCGCATGATTCAAATATTATTTTCTGGAATTTATTCATAAAAAGAAGAAGAATTGAAACGCTTTTCAATTATGCGACTTCACGCTGTATTCTTTAGAACGTTTAAGAATTGTAAAGTAAAAATTTAAGTGCACTTTTATTTATTTTTTAAACTAGAGAATATTTAAATGTTAATAGCATGCGCTGTTAAATAATAGTTTCAAACCGCTTATTATCGCGGTTTTTTCTCCACCTAATAAATTTGTTTGATTACTTTATCTTATCCCGCTACTAAAGCAGTTAAAATAAAGAAAAATAAAGCAATTTTTTTTAATCTTAGTGTTTGAAGCAAATACTTAAAATTATAATATATTATAAATCAACTGGTTTTATATCTATTACATGGAGAAAATTGTGAATCAATAGCACTAAAAGTGGAAGAGCTATGAATTTTGCAGATTCCTTATCTGATTTCAATAGTTTTATATTAGTTTTATTTCTGCGTATTTTTCGTAAAACTATACGCGATACGAAGCTGCCTCTAAGCGTGGCCTTAGATTCACGGTGCGTAAATTTCTTTCCACATGAGGGTTTACGCACGATATCTGGTATTAGCTTTTTCCTTTTACTTCAAAACCATACCTATCTACACAACACAATGTGCCTTTCTCCGCTCTCGTATTACGGAACGGCAAATATTTAATGATCCCTTTTTCTTGCAAAATAGAAAAAAAGAAGAAAGCAATCGCACGCGCCGCGTTTACGCATGGACGAGGGAAACTAAATTTTATTGTAACAGGAAAGCCCGATAGTGCGAGGGCATCAACGGTGACGCTGGAATGGCGATCGATGACGGCAATTTATTTATAATTCCGAGAAAATCATCCACTCCCATACTTCCCCTCGCGTCCATGAAGTAGTCCCGCGGGTTTGAAGTCCCAACATCATAGTTCGGAGAACCTGAACATCACTTTGACCTTGTCTCGATAGCCAGCGTCGCGTCGTTCAGGGTGTCGCGAATTAGCAATGCAGATTTTTATGCGATTTATTTATCGTATCATTTGAAGCTAATTCTTTAGAGCAAATTTGAAGCATTATTTATTGCAATATTCTTTTACTTTTTAATTTTTTATATTAATTGTCTGTAATCGTGAAAAAGAATAGGAAAAATTTGATATATTTAAAGAGTTACAATTTTCCAGAATATGTAAAAAAACATTTTGGAAGTATATTAACTTGTATACAGCGTGCATTTTTATTGCGTTCGTCTTTTCATTGATTCTTTTGTACTTATGATAATTTAATCGGCGCGTCGTGCATTGCGCAACGTGTTGAGCGATTCACACATAGGCGCTTCCTTCTTTTTATTATCCCCGACAGGGTCACGCTGCGGATCTTCATTTTATCAAGGTGAATGCACATTTCGTAATATGCAAAGTGATTAACGGCGTTTATTTATTCGGCCGGTTTTTTGGCCGTTGCGTTTCTCTTCGCTCGTAATACGAATTCCATTCGAGCACGATCGAAAAGTGTAGAATTCTCTCAGTTGTGCAAACAATCTGCAACTTGAACACGCATATTTGTGACGTAATTGTATACATGTCGACAGTTATAGTTTATAATGTAGTCGCGTTTATTTTGAAATTTTAATGCATTGTAATTTAATAATTATTTTAAATCCAGGTCACTGTCGTTTTAAATTAACAGAATATGTAAAATGTGTCAGAATTATAAATGTTAATATTTGTAATAGAATCTTTAACAGAATTTGGTACATTAGTTCGTTTTTATGAAAAATTTTGAGAAATTATTTACTGTAATCTCATGCATCAGTTTCTCGAGTGTCGTCACGCTTGATTCGTTAAAATTTTATGACTACGTTGTCACATTTCTAACGTATGCTTTCCGTACTAGCCAATTAAAATGCAGCGCGTCTACGGGACGGTAAAACGCGGGGCATAAATTACTACATCGGCGCATATACGCGAGGAGAAACTTGTCAACGAAACGGGGTGAAAGTGAAACCGCGATATAGTAATTTAATAACTCCTGGATCCATAACACGTCATTGTCATTATCCGGTTTGCGATGACGAACGCGACTGAGACAATAAGAACTTCAATTTAATCTCGATTTTACGATCCTGGCGTGAAGCAGGGCGCGTTTAAATCATTACAAAAATCGCCGATAATATTCTCTTTCTTTTTCTAGAATTCGCACAGATATATACGTAGCGAAAGTGCGCGTTCAAGCGACCGCGATTGCATAATTATAATTGTGCAAGTACCTACGGTGTATTTCACGTTAAGACGTCTCCTCACAGCGCTTTCCCCCGCGTGTCCCGCACTCGCGACGGATGCACGTGTTTCCAATCGTAAATTTTACAGGCATCTACAGGCAAACGCCTCGCTCGCATCTATATTATTTGTAATTTATGCGGGGTTATTTCTTTTTCTTTTCTTTCTCTTTTCCCTTCAGTCTCACGCTTACATTTCAGAGCGTGCATTCCGACCGGATCGCCGTAAGACCGACACGATAAGGATTTCAGTCGGCGCGTATACCTATGCGGTAGAAATCGCCGCGTGCGCCTTCGCGTACTCTCGCCGCGCCGCGGCAACGATATTTCATGTTGCATACGCCTAAATTGCAAAACCATAGGTGGCGGAGAAGAGATAAGAGCAGATTACCACCGGCTGCTGAGTGCACCGTGTAGATTGCTGATTGCGCAAGGTAAAATCGACCGGAACCGTCTCGGTTTGTAAACTCTAACAAATAATGATATACCGCGCGTGCACGAGAGCACACATTTGTTAAGAAATTTGCCTTCCGCTTTTGCGCCATCCGCCAAATTGGTCTATTGAAGTACACGAGACAATATTCGTTTTTAGTTCCTAAACACACCAGACGTCGTTATACAGTTCTCAGAAAATATTAGAGAGAAGTTCTTCGAACAAACGGTAATGTATGAGTACTTTTGATATGCTATTCAGAATGTAGGAGGGAAACGAAGGTTTCATAACTTACATTTTTTTATCTACTGCAGAGTAAATTTTGAAATCTGTCAGAATTACCTGTTCTAATATGAATTACTTAAGCATTACTTAAGCTTGATTATTTATTTATTTTTTCTTGTAATCGACTTGTGATGCGGTAACCGGCAATTGCTGCGAATGCGAGTAATTATTACATGAAAGAAGAAAATCGCGTATAGTGATATAAGAAAGAGATGAGACGTAAAAATGTGGGATAAATCGATGATCGATTTACTTTTATCTTCTCAATAATCTTCTCTGTCGCTTCGATTATACCAAGTTAAACCTTTGCTCGCGTCTGCTAAGGCAAAGTCCTTTATGCGATAATAACTCGATTCGTCACATTTATATGATGACAGTAATGTAATATTAGAATGAAAAATATAAAAGAAAAACATAGCAGGAATATAAATTAAATAAGCATGCAAATATAAATTATATTTGCATTGTCATTTCTTTTTTATTGCATCTCTGTTGGGCCACAGATTGACAAATAGAATAATAGATCTGGACAATAGATCATTTTTGCAAAAGAATAGTGCAGTTTTGTATAAATTTATCTTGCAACGTATGATACTAGCGTACAAGGTACACGGACTTTGATCAGTTTATTTCTAATGTAGAATTTAAAACGTTACTATGTATCTTTATCTTCCTCTTTTTTTGCTATAATATATTTTGATCAAAGTAATGCATCAATGAGATTAATTTTCTCGTTTCAATATTCTTATCTAATTTTAGATGATTGCGAAAAAATATTTGATAACATTTAAATACCAAAATATATCGTGTGAAGCAAATAAAAATTATAGAAACCTTACTAATTAATAAACCTTTAGTTATTGTAAATTACAATTGTTAACGTTAATAAAACAAGGAGTGATAAATACAATAATCATTAATTACGCTAGAGATATTTGATTTTCAAGTAATATAATCTTATTATCTCTTAAACTGTCTTATTATGTTACCATCTCTTTGTAAGTTTATATTATATTAAAACGCATTCCGACTATTAATAGTGATAAGTACGCTTTAATTATTTATATCCATATTTATGTCATGTATCGCTTGCAAGCGCAACGTTCATCTCGCATTTTGTCGGACATGAGCGTTGCGAGAGAAACGGAATCCGTGGCGTCTGCGACGTGACGTTACGGACAGCAATGTCATTGTCAGCTGACGATTTGCTGCGACCGTCGAAACTCGCCATGTCCGGGAAGTCGGCCCATTAACGCATAACATTCTCGTGCAAACGCCGTCCGTGTAGCGTAGGCGTATTTTAATACCTTCGCGCGGTACCGGCACTTTATCGGTTTGTTTGCAGCGGCGCCGCGGCGGTTCGTTCGGCGGTAGAAGAAGCAGCAAGTGCATCACGCCGACAGACAAGAGTAGATTCGTGAAGAATTGTGAGAACTTGTCCGACAATTTGTCTCTATTGTTACGCAATGTACGATGTGATACCTATCTACGTTATTGTTGCTCTAATAGACTAGCTTTTCAATTTGTCTTGATCAGTTAATGAAATATTATTAGCGCGTTAAGCATGTTAACAAAGCGAATTAACATATTAGATATATTAATTAGTTGAAGATGATCGTGGCAGAAAGATCTGTCTATTCCTATTGGGATATTATTTTATAATATTGACTCCATTATTTGCTCAACAAATACCGGAATATCTTTTTTTTTTTTATTTCGTATATCTCGTTATTCCAGATGGAAAGGATGCGTACGTCGCTATTGCAATTTGAGAAACTATATGATGTCGAATAAATCGCGGACGAGGTCGTTCCGACGTTGCAATTATGAGATATAAAGTTAAGTGCTACTAAGAAAAAAGTATGGTAATCTTAATGCTTGTTGGCATACTCGGCTTTTTATAAGCCAATTAGATTTCATTATGAGATACGCAGACGTACAGTGAACGTCATCAGCTGCAGGCCGAGGATTGATTTCACTTTTTTCTCATATAAATCATTTTGTATCCCTTTTTTTATATTACGTTACTGTACAACTTGCAGAATTTTTATTGCAAATATTTATTTTTTTACCTAGAATAATTTAATTGTTAAGTCGTTAAATCTGAATGTTACAATTAATTAGAGAAGATGCCATTTTTTATTTTCATAAAAATCTTAATTAATTGTAATATTCATATCGATCTGTACCACTTATTATTGTTTACTCACGTCGTCTTAAATTATTAAGTTCTAAATGAAGTCGAAGTTTATTTTACTTAAAAAATAATCTTTATTTTTTTAATTTTTAAGCTATAAGATATAGTAATAGCTGTAAAATATATTATAGTAAAGCTGTAATAATTAAGTCTTGAATTAATTTTCTAATTAAAAATTCTTACTTTTTTTCTTTCTTAATTTCAACAGTAGATAATTTTCTTGTTTTTATTTCAAATTTGTACTTCAACTTTATAATGAAAAACTGTAAGGAATTGTCACAGTGTGCGTGTTATGGCTCTTCTATAGACGCTTATAAATTTATTAGTAGAAATTATTATCGTGTCGACTTATTAGGTCAGGTTGTCTGTCACGCATAGCGACAGCGATGGATTAATCACAGATGTGTGACGATTAATCCCGCACACAGCGCGTTCGTAAATCAGAGGGCTTGCTTCCAAGGTCTTCGAGGAAGAACGCGGCTCGTAGAAATGCGTTCTAACAAAAAGCCGGGGATGTTACTTTGCGATTGTCTCTTCGTCACCGGACTGGTCGCGTGCGAGAGGGCACGTTGCGTCAGCCCCGATCGCCTGACGGTCGTCCGTTCGTTTTGCGAGAGAACGAAAATCGAGAGCGTTCGGGATATCGAGAGAATTTTACTTTGGACCGTGACGCGCTACTTTCTCGTTAGCAGGTGGATCGGAAATCCCTGAGGTGCGAATGACTCACGTATGAAATGTTGGCCAGATGAGGCTTAAATGCGGTCAGCGTATGTGAGATCGTCACGCTGCTGCGTCGAATGAGCGCGATCCTTTTAGCGCTTAAAAAAAAATACAACGGACTCGGTTGAACCCGCGGGATTAACTGGACGCTATTATGCAGATTTACATTTTATTAAAATGCAAAATGATTAATGACGTCTTCTCCATTATAGTTACTCTAAGGAAGCGATTAATCTGAGGCACTTTGTATTCGTATAGCTGTTCCGCGTCCGCCTTACAGCAGAGGGACCGATCGCGGGGATCTTGCTTCTTCGTGAAACCGCATTTATCACATGATCGCCGTCATTGTTTTTTTTTTGCCACATAACGCACATAATTGCGTTAAGTGTAAACGCGTTATACGATACGCGCGTGCTCCGTAATTGGCAGGTATCCTTGCGAGAGGAGTGACACGCTACGCAAACATTGATCCGCGTCGGTAGCGTCACCGGGTATAAGTGGTATAACAACAACGAGAACAATCCGCGATACGGAGTATGGGTGCCGGTGTCTGTCGCGTCGCGTTACATTGGAGATGGATAACGGAACTAATACCGCGGCCGCACACTCTCGCACCGGAGGCGTCCGACGCTTCGTGCAAATATCATCGGCACATATGCGGCTCTCGCGGCACATTCGCAACGCGCAAATTGCCGCATTGATAATTAATGCATAACACGTTTTCGTTCGCGTCGAAATTGGCAGTGGAGCGTTTACCGGAGCGCGATTAACCGCGCTCTCGTCGGCGCGAGATGATTATTATTAATGGAGATTTGACGTAAACGCGGATTCGTTTAATTCGATTCGTTAATACCATTGGGTCACCTCGCCTTGTGGCCTCCGTTTTTTTTTACGTATAACGTTTACTATTGATTAATCGGCGATCGCGAGCAAACACTAGTTGTTAGCCAATTGAAGGCCGTTGTCAGTAAAAAAAACAGGTGATTGCTTCAACAATCGCCGTCAGAGATTGCTGGCGAAGTCAGTCAAGATAGCGAGCGATCGTTCGGTTTTGGCACAATCATGCTATACAAAGTAATAATTTACAAATGCAGGAGTAAAAGCCATAGTGGTGTAAGTCGAATTTTTTAAGATATTGACTCGTATGTATAGATGCAATCTATACAATATATAAATTGCATCTATTTACACGAGTCAATATTTTAAAACATTTGACTTACACCACTATGACTTTTACCCCCTCCCCAAATGTTTCTTAACTTTATTATTCAGTTTAGGCTGCAGTAATTATCAGCATTAATATATCACGTAACAAATAACGATAATTAGTGATACGAGTGTCGAAATTTCTTATCGTTTTTTTTTACGCTTGAAGATTCTGCGCGGTCGAATACACTCGTATAAATAAATTCTCCCAGAGACCACGTGTCAGATTAATTCAGACCGATAAGACGGAGAATCCCGACATGTTTTCACGACGAAAAGAATCTAATGAGAAAATATTATTGCGGTTGCATGATCGTCTATCGCGCAATCGTACAGCGATTCTTACTTCGTGCGATCAATGTAAACTTTTATTTATGTACGGAATGTACATTTACACATGTGCATTCTATTATCTTTTTGCATATGCATTCTTCTGCAGCATAAACTTCTTTGCGCGGTCAACCTACAGAAGAGAGAATGTAAGTGTCAACGGAATACAAGTTTTTACACATAGATCTCGATAGTTCAGCTCGATAGTACGTTTTCACGTACGATGACTGTCTTTAACGCAAAAATTTTATTTATGTCCAGGAATGATGTATTTTACGCCAATCGTACGGCACAATCTTTTATTTGTCTTTCTTTTTTGCTGAACAGAACTGCAACTTGTCCGACTAATGTATTGCACGCGCATTTACGTTCTTCGGTCGGATAATAATTTTTACGGATTTAAAATCATTTTCTGATATCATTAGCATCTTTCAGGTCTTCTTTTGCTTTCTGATAACATCGCAACGACTGCCACATTGCAGCGGATATCGTTATCGCACTTCACATATGTAGATTGCAAATTGAATACAGCAAACCTGTACCCTGTACTGCAGTGAAAGCGCTGAAAATGGTCGCTATCTTATAGTATTTATCGAAGACTGTAGTACTAGGTGGTAAATCTGTCAAGTCACTCTTGCAATAAACTTGCAGTATAAACTTAATATTTAATTTTAACTAACTCTTATGCCTCGTAAATACCGCATTATATGTAAATAATTAAAACTTAGAAATATCAAGAGCAACACATATCTATAAGACTTTGTGATTTTGATATTTAGCTTCTTGATGTTTCTACTTTTTAAACCTTTTAAGAGTGAGAAAAAATGTTATTATTTTTAGAAGTAACAATATGTAAAATAATTATAAATAATCATCTTAGAGTTTTGTAATTCTAAAATAAAATGACGCAACATAGGAAAATAATTGCACAGAAAAAGGATTTCACTAAGTGTTATTTAAAAAGTGCGTGGTTACGTGAGATGTGGTATTTATATATTATTTTACATATACATATGTATTATCTCATAGTAAGGAGTGAGCAAATATGTGACGGGCTTAGTCTTCAAGGCCGACCGGAAATTTGGAAGATGCGGTCCGGTTCTCGAGAATTAGCACTGACCTAGGGAAGGCCTCTCGAGGTCGCCGATGGCACACATTCCGAGTGCGTCTATATTAAGTTAACTGCTTCATAGCTGTCGATTGGACCGCACCGGTCGGCCACTGCCGATATATAGGTGCAGGACGCACGTACAGAGCTGGATGCAGGGCACAGGCAATGCCAATTGCACGCATCCGCAAATTTGCCACCAACTGGCACGCTTATGTTATAGAGTTACTGCGGCTCTATCTAAGTGGCTCCTGTCTTTCTCTTCGAGGATTGAAGGTGTCTCCACACCGGCGACACACCTTTCCGAGCCGAGCTCGATGCGAAATCACGTATAACACGCCTCCCGCAGGAGTCTCATTATAGCTGGAAGAAACAAGGGAGATTGGGTTTAAGAAATATATCGTCGTAAAGGACAGCATGTCGATTGCAGCCGTGCGCGTTTCGATTTGTAAATGGAGATGTTGTGTCGGGATAAGGGAACCAAGCCTGGACGGAGGTTTGCGGAAGACGTGGTTGTGGCTATTTACTAGCGTGAGTTGACCATTAGTCGTGGCGTTTATGCCGCTATTGACTGCAACAAGAAAAAAAAAAGAAGATAGAGTCGTACGAATAGCGACTAACGCACCTGCGTAGCTCGTTATCGCGCGCGCGAAGTTGTTAGCGCGAACGATTGTGTGCGGCAACCCTCGGTGATCCGTGACTAATGAGAATACTGCGATTATAAGTCCCATCTATACGTAAGAGACCGGCGCACGACGAGATTGAGTTGCAACACGTTACCTCATTACATTCCTTGAATCCGCGGCCCTTCCCCCTCCCCTCCTACGTATTTTATTTCTTCCGCTTGTTACGAGTGCCGCCGATGCTGACCCATCGTTAAACAATCGCAATCGCACAATTATTTGATCGTCAAGCACGGTTTCGAAAATCTGTTCGAAACTTTCTGTATTTTCTGTATTAAATCTTAACGCTTTTACATAACGACATTTTTCAATTGATATTTCGATCAATTAATTTCTTTCGATTAATTTTAACAAAAACATATTTCTAAATATTCGAAACGACACATTTGATTTATTCGAACGTTAGGTAACTACAATTTCACAGTTCAAATTACTGCTGCAAATGAAGTAAATTGGTTTTTAATTGGCGTGTAATTGGAGCGTAATTTTGCTCGAGAAAATGCCGCGTGTGCTTTTTTTTGTATCAATAAGTATTTAGAGTACATGCGACGTAATGCATCGATGATATAACGCGTGACGTGCAATTTGGCCATAACCATTGACATTCCGTAATATCCTATCGGGGAAAGAGCCACTGGCTCTTCTCACGATTGAGCGGTATTCTGGACCAGCTTTATTGAAATAACCACTCTCTTAAATACATCTTCTTGAAGACGCACTTCTAACCGTGAGGTTAAACTAACACTAATTGTAAGTGTGATAGGTAGGTAGGTAGTTTGAACAGTCAATGATTACTTGCACACAATGCTGAATCAAATTGATTATATTTTCTAAACAGTACAACGCAATGAAAGAGTTGGATAAACGAGAATGTGCTTGATCTTGAAGAGAAACATTCACGTTCTCGGGCTCTCCTTCATTTCGGTGTTGAGATTCTTTTTAATATTTCACATATTGCTCATTTCTTTTTATTAAAAAAAATGTATATAATCGTGTGGGATAAGCGGCGATATTTTTGTAATGACTCGTACGATCTATGACCTGCATTACGGTCCTAATCGCCCCGATCCATATAATGGCCGCGTTTATGTCGGCGGCAACGATCGCGCCGGGCGATCATTTTAGTTCGACTCGATTCGGTTTTTCTCGCTCTCTCCGTCTATGCCGCGCCTCACCAAGAGCCTTTTTCTAGGTCAGAAAATATACGGCTACGCGTGACTGACTCATTGTGGTACGTGTGACCGACGAGGGGGCCCACGCGTTCACCTGTATCTGTATCGCTCGAGAGATTTCAATCGAGGTCAGTTTAAGGCGACGCTTAGTGCATTTTTTGTGAATTCTCTATGATTCGCTGAAAATATATACTGAAGTTTATACTGATAAGATACATTACATTGGAGATACAGAAGAAAATTCTGAGAATCGCCGATAGTCATTCATAGCGTATCGGGAAAGAATGCGTCATTTTTTTCTTCAACGAATCGCGATAGTATACCTATGAAACGATGCATGATGCGTTAAATGTTCATATCGTATTTAATTGCGTTAAATATTGAATAAAGAAATATACATAATATATTAATAATTATTCCTATAATTCGGTTTAACTTTATTGGGTGGATTTATCAATTCTCAATTCTCAATTCTCAATTCTCAATTCTCAATTCTCTATTCTCAATTTATCTTTTTAACTTATGTCTCTTCCTCTATCCAATTATTTCAGTTATGTAATTAGTAAAGAATTAAAATAATTTCGCTTGCGCACTGGCTTACGAGGTTCTCAAGTACGGGGGGAAGTAAGTACACTCCTGCGGCACTGATCGTTTCGTTACCGTTTTGCATCGCGCGCTTATTAACATACGTATATTAACATTTTTCTTTGTCAAAGTGCAACGCCTACTTCCTGCCGCTTGCACAACGTGAATCAGAATCTTTATCTTCTTCGAGGACGTTTCTCGATAGCTTGACCGTCGAGTCATCGGTTTGCATGCAGGGTCGTTATTACAGGGTTGAAAGATCCGTAATCCCGCGCGCGGACCATGGAAGTCCTTGACTGCCGATGCCGGACCGAAGAACGGATAGATCCCTCCGTACCGCATCGATGCACTTACGAGACAACGTCGCGTAACGTTTCTGGAGATTATCTAAATGCTTTCCTGAAACGTTAACCTTACAGATAATTCAAACCCGATTCATTTCCGGAACTGCTATCGCAAATTCTCGAGGCGAGCCGGCTTCCTGGTAGCGGGCGTCTCCTCGGATTGGACGAATAGATACCGAACGTGCAATTTCCCATTTAAGAGGAATTTAACCTTTGATAAAATACACCGATTCTAGCACAACTTATCGTAATTTCAAGAATCAATTTTACGATACCGTAAAAACTGTAATTAATACTTGTTAAAGGTCACGGTGCAAATAATTGTTACAATACTAGCAAAATTACGATGTCATTGATTGATAATTCAGATTCAGTATAGCTTCTTTTAAACCAAAAATAAATTTTAAAATTATTTATGTATAATTAATCAATCAAATTGAAAAGTTTGCAAAAAAATCTTTTCTTTTGTTAAATTTATGCGTACATCAAAATCACCGATAAATGATGGCTATTTTGCTGCAATTTTGAGGTTTACTCTCTTCTGATGTCGAGATTTTATTAATGCTGCTAAATATTAGGTAACAAGTAGTTGGCAATGAAGAAGCAATTAAGTTCGCGTAGCTTCCGTATGTGAATTGATTGATTAAATTCAGAGATAGTAAATAACGCGTTTTTTTCTTCAAGGTTTTAGGACGTCACACAGGAAACTATGATTAAACTTAATCATATTTTCCGATGTTACATTCTAGTAATTAGTTTTTTTTATGTAATGCCATAGGATCTTGTAAATAAATTTAAAATCTTAAAAAAAAAACAGATACATGTGTGTGTACGTGTGTGTGAGATCTGCACAATAGAATTCTTATTATATAATAGGCTAATTTAGCTTGGTATATCAACGATATAATAACGAATTATTACAATTTGGCATAATAGATCAATGCATTGTGATACGCACTGCGATTAACGAAATGCTAATCGTATCCGCATAATTTTAGAGATCTGCATAAAACCACAGACTTTATGAATCTTATAAATTTTATCATAAACCGCGGTTAATTAAATTCCTTTAAATATATATCTTGCTTCTGCCTGCCTTCCGTACAAGATACCACACAATATTTTGTGCATGAAGTTACGCGGTGATTATATAACTGTAGTTATCCTGTACTTGCAGAAATCTCAATTATTATTAATACAAGAAGCCTCTTATGAAATTAGAAATCAACTAAATAACAAAAGCCATGACAGGATGTTTGTGTAAATAATATCTGTGTTTTGGAATTTTTATATTCCGACTCAGTGAACTGCGCGCCGAATATTTTCGGTCTTGCAGCCCTAGTTTTGCCGGAATAATAAATCCACATACTTAAATCGATAATCGATTTAAATAATCGATGCTGATTAGCATCTCTATAATTAAATTATTATGAAGAAATATAGCAAAACTATATAGGGCTGTGTTGCAAGACCGAAAATATTCGGCGCGCAGTTCACTGAGTTGGAATATAAAAATTCACATAGATATTATTGTCGACACGAACATCCTGTCACGGCCCAAGCCCTTTTTGTTATTTAGTTGATTTTCAATTATTATTATACATTAAACTGTAAAAATATCATAGATGTTGATATTATTAAATATTTTCTTCAAAGTTTTACGTATTTTGATATCGATGACAGTCGAAGAAAAATTTTTGCAATAATAAATTAAAGAAAATTAATAGAAATAATGTATGCGCGATATTAGATAAATGTATAGATGTCTCAAAATGTACTGAGAAGAATTCTAATTACATTGAACACAAATTCCTCGTTTACCTTGCATTCGATTGCTTAAATGTAATATTAATTATTGTTTTAAATGGTTCACCAGTTTCTTTTGAATCGAAAGAACAAGGAAGACAGAGAGGATCAATTAATTTTAGTTAATGTTCACGGAACTTCTCTTTCACGCGTCTCACCGTCAGGTAAAATTACCCGGAAGAAAACTATACTCTGTCTCTCCTCCAGTTTGTAGTACCGGCTATCAGCTGCAGTTAAACATCTATTATGACTCCAGGCAGCGCTAGACAACTGGCAAAAGTCCCGTGGATATCATACGCCTGTCGTATCCGATAAAGATCCACTGAACTTCTGCTGGATATCCGCGGAATAGTGGTAGATGACGTTTATCGATGGTGAAAACACCGGTCCTCGTAAGCTATCTCAGGCCACCTGGCACCACTACACATTCGCGCATACGATACACGCGTATACTCACACTTCCCTTGATTGAGTCGCGAGAGACACGAGCATCGGGTGCCTCGGCAATTCCGTCACGCCGATTCCGCCGGTTCACCAAGAGAGGAGAGCGACCGGACCGGCGTGGCCCAACGCGGCGGCGGCGTGGCGCGGCGCGAAGCGAAGAAGCGGTGTGGTTGCTCCTACCACTCCGCACGAGCGCTACCAGGCGTGCTACCAGGAGCCACGATGGTGGGGTCGTTGTCGCGTAGCCGGCATCAGGAGAGAAGCGAGGTGCGGAGTGTGGCGAGTCGGTAGGCTTGGCCCTCGCGAGCGAGAGAACGGAGTCACGGCCTGTCAGAGTCCACAGTCCTAACTCGGCCTCAGGCTGCGATAGATCGTATCTTTTCGCGGCACCGATCCCGCCGCGGTGAGCCAGTAGTCATTCAATCCTCGCGGTCAAGCGAATCGCGCGCGATAGCAATCGCGGATCGCGAGCGTGCGCGCGCGCGCCGGGCGCAATCGGGCTGCTTTTCTTCTCGGTCGGTCGGATCCTCCCTGAGACCGATCGCGAGTGATCGAACGACCTTCGACTAGCGCGAAAAATTCCTCGCGGGTGACTCGACTACCCCGCCGTGGAAATCATCGCTTCTCCGCCGATCGTCATCGAAGCAAGGAGGCGAACGCGAGGGCGGATTATCGCGATCGCGTTCGTAAAAGAACGGGATACCGGGATACTGTTACAAGAGGTAAGAGCTTCTTTTTTTACAAGTTTCTTGAGAGGGAGAGAAAGAGAAAAAAAGAGAAAGAGAGAGAGAGAGAGAGAGAGAGAGAGAGAGAGAGAGAGAGAGAGAGAGAGAGAGAGAGAGAGCACGTGTAGGAGGTTGTGGGTGTGGGTGAGAGTATGTGCAGATTACGGTTTTGCGTTCCGGGATAAATGAATTAATTTTCTTTTTTACGATTCTGCACGAATTAAACGTGTGTGTGTGGATGCGCGTACGAGTGTGTGTGTGTGTGTGTGTGTGTGTGTATGTGTGTGCGTGAGCGAACCCCTACTTATATGCGAACGAGTGAATGAATTACTTTTGTGACGTAAGATCGTACGTGACATATGTCATGAGAATTTGGGAGGTGTAGAGATCGGCATATGCGCCGCTATTGCAAACTTATCATTATTGCATGCACGTTTCGTGCAGTTACTATCGAGCCTCAGGAAGTTATGGTTCCTGAGCTCAATAGTAGGTAGCGGAACGTACTTCTTTTCCGCTGAATTTTAAACTGACTGGCAGTCCGGGGATACACATTAATAACAGACTTCGAAACCTTTTAATAAAAGAATATTCAGAAATACGAAAATAACAGCATATTATTCTTTTTACTAATTCCTAGAATGAGTTTTGTATTATTGTCTGGTTTTAAGACTCATTTATTAAGTTTAAAGTTGAGAATTTATACGTCGTGAAAAGAGATATTTATTTTAAATTTCGTCAATAAAGAAATGTTTTCGATAAATTAATAATTTAAAAATAGAGATAAAGACTAAGGATATGACACTAAAATTTAATACAAACTGTATATAATACGATATTTACATTGTATTTTATGCAATATACCGGTTTTTATGATTTAAGACATTCTATAATATCACAAACTATAATATGCACATATTTGATTACTTAAATAAAATTTATTAAGTGATTTATTAGATAGTGTTACATAATCGTTTTACTCGTGTTCGTTCAACTTACGAATTCACTTCCGATGCAGTAAGATAGAGGCTTGTTGTACACGCTCTGCTTTCCGTGAACCTATATTTCCGGTCTTAGTGGTCGAAGCGTTTTTCTAAAATTAGAACGAAATGCTAAAAATGAAATAACACAACCTCGTGGTAGTCAGGGTCGTGCCGCAGATGGTGATTGTCTTTGTCCCGGGCCGTAATAGATCTTCATAAAATTTCTGGAATACTGTAATCATCTTTAGAAACTTTCTGCGAAACTTACTTCAGAACCTAATGATAAAGCTTTTTCGCTGCGAGTGAATAGCAAGGTTAATCACTTTTAATGGATTTTTGTGATGTCTTAATTACTCAAGTTATCAAATAGCTAAGTCAATCAATAGTTAGCAAGTTATCTCTTAAGGCAAAATCAATCAATAATGTCACAAATCAATCAGCTGCCATCAAATTAATTTAGAAAAAAAATTTCCACTCTCAATATAATTATTGCAATAATATAAATAATTTGATAATTGTTTCTTATAACAATTTATTTTATTGTAATTTTACTTATAATGTTTCTGATAAAAAAGACGCGATTTCTGTGTAATAGTAGGCATTTTTATAAAGTTAAATTATTTCTTAAATTGTACTGCCTTACAAAATATATAAGATAGAAAATAAAAAAGAGAATTGAAAAATTTCGGAAGTTTCGATATGAACATCAAAATATTATCTTTTTGCAATGTTTATTTATATATCAGTTTATTTGTATATCAGAATAACTCGTGTATATTACAGTGTATAATACATATGCACAAGTTGATTCAGTTGATTGTGGCGCTTGTCACGTTCTTGCATCGGGCGCCGGGTATAACTTTTCGCTGATTAACGAACAAATGACTTTGGAAGCCGCAGCCTCTCGCAATCAGCGTAACACGTTCCAAAACTCGTTGCTCTCATTTTTTTCCGTTCTTATGCATCTGATTATAGCAAGTAGCACGTGACTTAGATAAGACACGAATCGGAATTTTTATTATCTTCTGGCGAGTCGAGCGAATCAACATTGTACATTAGCGGATAATTACATAATTGGTCGATTAGTTTCTAAAGATAGATAAATTTTACGTTAAATTTTATGATTCAGAAACGCAGTTTTTAAGATAGTTCCTGAAATAAATCTTTACGTAAAAGTTACTCCTTCTTCTGTGGGACTAAAATCAAGAAATAGCGCTGCATTCTTGAAAATGGAGTTAAATTTGGTTTAAAGTTAAACGAGACAGCGGTTAAACCGGTTATTAATCCTCGCAGTTAGTCCCGCCGAAATGTTTCACGTTGCGGGGAAAGTCGCACGAAAATTCTTAGACGTTAATCGGGCGAATCTCCGCTTTCAGCGCATGTGACAGCTTTCCGTGGAAAGCTCTGGCGTCTCCACGACGCGGCGACGTCCGTACGCGTGCACGCAACACGTATGCATACCCGCACGCGCGTCCGACGCCTGGGATTAAGTACACGAGATTATGCCTGCGCGGCCTAAGATATCTTCGTGGCCGTCTGTGACGGCGGCTATTACGTAACGGCGTTAATCAGAAGGTAGCGGCTGATCCTGGAGCCCGAGCACAAATCCGACGTGGTAGTCGGCTCATCGACGCTCGAGAAAATTGAAAGAAACTAAATCTCTGGCGACCTTGAGGAGACGTAATACCGCGGCGTGTCCGGCGTGACACGGTGACAAGTTAAAGCTGTCCGGCCGATGCGTCGCAGGATTGACAATCGGCTGGCGTTGAACAATTCAATTGGCCGAGATCTGCGTGGACGTGGCTTTGAATGGCGAACTTCGAATGTACGGCCGGGCACGAAGAGATCGAAACTTCACGGCGACTTCGCGATTGACTGGACAAATTATGGGAAACAAGCTGCTCGGACAGCTTTACTTTCGAAAAACAAGACAGCTTCACTTTCTCGCGCGCGCGCGTTATTTCTTCTCTCCTCGTTTTTCCCCCGCCAATCTCCGAGATCTCCGTGACACTTGCTAGGCCTCGCGAATATGGTGCCGGCGTTGAAAACACGGGCAATCATGACATATTAAATTTTCCCCTCGGATTGATTGCGATCGCGGACCTGCACGTGCATGCAAATGACAAATAGAAAACACGCCGTATCCGCCTGTGACGTTCACGACGTTACTCCGGAAAATTCATGGTGATTTATCAACGACAAGTCGCCCGGCGGCGTAATGAGCGTCAAGCTGGACGCTCTTTGCATCTTCCGGTTCTCGAGATGACCGACGATCGCCCAGATGTACTCGTAAAATATTATTCTGAGTATGCAACACGGAGCGCTCGTTAACCGGTCAAGCGACGATCAGCTCCGAGAAGAGTAAGCGACAAAGTAAATTGCATAATTAATATCTGCAAATAAAGATAATCGTCGGCAAATATTTCCTGGTTTAACTTAGACGCTAAAGCGTTTAAAGCTCGACAGAAAGTTACACATCCGAACGCACGCGCGGCTGAAAAATCGGCACGTCAGAGATGAGGAGGAGCAACAACGAAAAGATGGAAAATTTTACACGGAATTTCTCGAGGAACTTTTATCTTTGCCTCATACTTACGGAACTCTCGGAATCTGGCGGGACCTGTCTCTTTTTCAACAACGGTCCGACGAGATTTAATTTCAAAAGATTCTCTTCCAGCCGCTGCACCTGCGACGCATGTACAGAACCGCGTGTCCCTCGCTTTGAGAATAGCGTCTTACCGTGACATATCGAAGTCGGAAAGAGAGAGAGAAAGAGACGCGGACAACCGCGAGCGTTTCTACGTCGATCGTCACGGATTACTCGTCCAACGCATCTACTCCGCGTCTACTCCGTGTTGGCGGAGCAGGCCAAGGCAGAGCGATGCAATATCGGTTGGCGCGTCTGTATCATCGCGATAAACGAGTTCCCAGGTGTTTACGACCACGCGACGTCATCGAACCCACCTTTACCTTTCCGGCCGTGTGCATTCGTGTATATATGCATGCGCGGCATGTTACGGTACGCCACGTTGTATCTTCACTTCGGCACACACCGCGCCCCGCGGCGACGCAACGTCGAGAATGGAGAAACCTCCGAGGCGTGTTTCTACCGATTCTATACCATGTATTGGCCGGTTATAACCGCAGATAACGATGCTTCACACGTGCGCGCTGCGTTCTGAAGATTCTCTTTCTCTCTCTCTACGCGTGTAATTTATGCAGACAATGCAATGATAATGCAAAGGCAAAAGTAGTTTATATCCATATGAATACTATAATGGCTGCAATGGATATATTCTTCTTCTCTTTTCAAAAGTGTTTGCTTCGAAAAAGAGACAAGAAATAATAATTATTGAGATGTGAAATAACAATAACGATGATCATAATCATTTTATTAATATTGTAATACTGGTGCGTTAAAAATTATTGAAAGATTGTCCTAATGTCAAAAGCTTCCCAGTGAGAAATGACCCGTAAGAAGTGTGAAATTCACGTATTCTCGTTTAGGCAGTGTTAGCATAAAATTTCTTCATATTGATTTACGACGAATAAACTTGGCTAATAGAACAGAAGATAAATCAATTATTTCTTACTTTGAGTAATATGAATAAGAAAGGAGGAAAGAATTAGCATGAATATTAAATGATCAATACTTTTTATTATTCAGTCATTTAATGAGAAAAGGAGTTAATTTAATATTCATGCTATAATTATTCTTTCCTCCCTTCTTAATTCATATTACTTGAAAGAAAGAAATAATTGATTTATATTTTGTTCTATTAGCCAAGTTCATTCGTCGTAAATCAATTATATGAAGAAATTTCATGCTAACATTGCCTAAACGAGAATACGTGGATTTCACACTTCTTGGTAACAGGTAGCTCTCGCAAAAACGGAAAATTGCGCTTTCCGGGATCGCGTGCGGTAATAATGCCGGAATAATTCTATAAACGACGGACGTCGTTTATAAGACGTTTATACGACCTTTTGAATTCTGAACGGCACTTGATTTTATCTCGCCAAGAAAAGAAACTCATTACGTCCATTGACGTAAACGAATAGATAACGCTTTCACTTTTTATTGCTATAACAATGTAAACATATGGCGTGAAAATAGGAAAATCTTGTTAATTTTATCGCGAATTTTTATCGCTTTAACATCATTAAAGCATTTTAAAATATTTACACACCAATCCTATGTTTTTTAATCCGCCAATTCTTTGCCCAAAAATTAATCCTATACCTCTCGATGTGTGATTAGCTTTAACAAAAGTCTGATGTGTATAGTCTACAATTTTTGCCAAGAATCTTTTATTTTTAGCATTCTTTATCTTGCCAATTGACATATTTACCCCTGTGACTAATCATGACTGGGTTGCGGTGAATGAGCTAAATTTTGTGATAACAATTCAAATCGGCACGAAAATTTTCCACGAGACTCAACGCTGTTGATCGCATTGCAAAAAAAAAAGAGAAACCGTGATAGTGTATCGTGCTATTCGTGATTTAAAAATCGTACGAGGCGCTTTACTGCTTCTCCCGATATCTTATGTACCCCTTATCGCGCGCTTATCGATACGTGATAACGCAACAAGCGTGGAAAATCAAACAAATCGCACTTTATCTTTCAGGTTGACTGTCACTTTTTACATAAATTTCAAACTTCTGCGGTACGTTTGTCTCTCTGGCGTTCTCGCTATATGTTTATGACGAAATCTGCATGTGCCAAAAGGTCGTCACGAACGAGACGCGACAGACGATATATTTTGGCTCATTACGCAATTTATTTGCATATCACGGAAAGGAAACGAGCGCCATTCGAAGCCGCAGACGAGTTGCGCATTGCATATTCATTAATTACGCACGATTAACACCTTACTGTTACTAATATTTATGTTTCCTTATGACCGATAATAATAATAATAATAATTTTTATTAGATGTATATATTAATGTAATCGTCATCTGACTATTTTAAGCAAACATTTAGAAAAAAATGAGAGAAGTTGATTTTCTCTTTTAAATAAAAATATGTTAAAAGATTAATTTTAATTTCTTTAAATTTTTGTGGTATTGGATATTTCTACTGATACCATAATTAATTTTTTAATTAAATGTATGCCAAGATACAGATAAGTTTATTCAAATTGGACGACAAGTTTTTTCATCGTTTTGCATTCTTAAGAGTTCATGTGTCAAAACGCCTTACATTCCAGAATTGGCTATCAATATCTTGACATTGAAGCAATCACTTGGTCTTGACCTTTTTAATATCGCGCATTGAAGGGGAGCTGCACAGATTGGGGTACTTTCTTCTCATTAATGCAGTATTTTTAAATTCTACCGATCTACTATAAATGCGTTATTTAAAATTTCTTAACGGGCATGCATAAAACGTACGATGTTGACTAACAATTAAAAAAATTATTAACCAACAAATGATTAATATTATTATATCGGAATGTGCACGTATGTCACACATAGAATATGAAAAGAAATCTCTTCTTTTTTCATAATAATACACCTTCGTAATCTCGTGGATTAGCAGCGGTATTTTAAATTGCGCCGAGAAATGCAGCTCATTAAGTACTGTGCTCATTACTCGCCGGTGCCGCCGCGTTAATTCGCAAATCTCAAATTGTTGTTGGCTTCATGACGCACGTATCACGTATGTCGAGCCCTCACGAGGTCACGTGTCTTTTGAGAAGAGGACGGCGGGTAGAGAGCCGAATGGCGAAATGGTCACGGAGAAAGATAGGGAAGTTAGTTGAGCCTCGAGTTGAGCCGTGTGAGATCTTTCCTCCACCAGGCCTGAATGTGACGAAGGTCGTCACTAACGGCTGTCATTAGCAATGCTGATGTTCCAGAGACGGCATAAGTGACTGCGACCCCTGTATATTTATTCTATCTTCTATCATCTATTCTCTATCGTTTTTTCTTTTATTTTTCTTCTTTTGAATATATATACCCTCCCAACATTTTGTTCTCTTTTTCTCCGTAAATTTATATTCCGTTTTTTTTTTAATCTTCTACGCCATACTTACAATATACATTGAGAAACAATGGTCTAATTGTTTTTTTTTTAACTTGGAAGATAAATCTAAAGTTGAGAAAAAATTAAAAATATTTTGAATTTAATTAAAACTTGAAATAATTTTTTTACGTACATTTTTCTTCTTTTTATATACTTTCCTTTTTTACATTTATCTCCCTGTTTTTAAAATTATTTTTTTGATAAATTTTTAATAATAGTATTTGTCTTAGAATGTAAAGTTAAAGAAAATAAAAATAAATATATTTGATATTATAATCTCTTAATCCTCTAAGATAAGTTTATAATTAACATGAAAATTATATTCTTATGAAAATAATATTCTTTGTTTCATTTTAAGATACAATTTCTTTAAAATGTAAATCATGTGGATGTTTGCATCTCTTTTCTCTTGGAATCTTCTCAAGCTATTAATGTTTAATAGCTAGGCTATTTCATACTTGATTACTGCTCCGCAGTTTCCTGGGACGTTACTGCGGACTATTTTATTCGATTGAACTGATTCAGTGCTACTAGCCGCTTCTATTATCTCCGATAATGTCTTCTGCGGAGCATTCTGATTCGTTCATGGCCGATTGTGAAAACATATAAACGTGTCTACCGACCTGTCTCCCCTTTTTTTGTCTCTTTTGACACTCCCATGTATCATTCGTTGAATGTATGCAAGAACATCCTGCATAATTTCTTTTTCAACTCTTTCCACTATCGTTTCTCTCTGTCGTTCCCTTTCTCTCTCTCTCTCTCTCTCTCTCTCTCTCTCTCTCTCTCTCTCTCTTTCACGCGCTTTCTAGTTCAGCATACCTTTTTATGTATGCATATCAATAGTCAGCCTGCGGTCTGAAAAACCGAGGTGGACGATGAAAATGATCGCTATCACCCAAGGCTCTTTAAGTTACACGAACGAAATTCTGACATATTATCGCAATATACCACGTTACATAACGCAACACAGGACTAATGTGAGCGGAATATCTTAAATCTCCTGGCGAACTGAAAGGCGTCATCAACTTTTAATTGCCTCTCCTTAAATAGAATAGTAATGGTCGAAATAAATGTGATTATTTCGCAAACAGAATGGAAAGTATTTAGAAAAGAAATAAGGACAAGGACACAAATGTTTGTAATATTTTTTCTCTGGAGGAATATTAAAAATTGGACAATTTTTAGAAATTTAAAATTAATTGAATAAATTAATTGAAAAACTTGACGACGGTTAGCGGCATTAAATGAGAGTAAATAACTGTCATATTTTTTGTAAAATATAATGTTATTAAATTAACTAGTATAAGCAAATTAAATAATGAATATAAAATATTATTCATATAAATATGTAAATCTATCCAATTTGAGATATAATTATGCCCATATGATAGATTTATAATCACTTACATAATTTATGGATTGTTATTTTGATTATGAAATTGTTAATTAAGGTAAAGAGAGAAATAGAAACGGAGGAATTCTTAAGACAGTTTTAAATCAAATAGATACACAATCAAATATTTACTACTTGATAGTGTCACACACTGATATTTTATATCAACTCATGAATGATATTGCGCCTGATTATAATTATTAGTGGCGAGCATATGACTAATATCCTACAAACAACAAAATAGAAAAACAGATATAGATTATTAACTTAAATACCACAGTACGATTTTTATCTACGAGACGTCAATAATAATAAAAAAATCCTTATCCTGTTTCTAATTCTGAATCTTTATCTTCTTTCTTATATAATGACGTATAATAGAGTGACATAAGTTCAAAATTATTACATAACAATTTCGTGAGATGTGCATTTAATCAGTAATGTCATCTTAGATGATAATTAGACGTAGTTCTGCAAAGTGGAATCAACTCCAAAACCTTACTTTTTCGCTAGAGCAAATTCCACGAAACATTAGAAATAAAACGCCAACGTTATCTCAATATTATGACAAAATTATAATTCTTCTCAAATACAATTTTATGTATTATATGCGTTTCTAAAAAATCTCCTGTCCACGTCGAGTGCACTTTACAATACAGAACTAAAAATCACGAAAATGGTGTTTGGTGGTTACTTATTGCATAACTGCATCCAGTTATTATAGATATAGAAAATTCAAAATGTTGTATACATTGTGCATATTACATGTATCGTAATTATTAGCGAATTTAAAGTGTTAATAATAGAGATAAACAGAAAAACACAGATAGTATAATAAGTTTTATAATCACGTAATTTTTATATATTCACGGAAACATCATGTAAAATATATCGTGCGTAGGAGATGAAAATCCTACTGCGTTTTCTCTCAGCTTTATCTATTTGAGAACATATTCCGAGATAAGCGTCTTATCAAGGTACCACACATTGGTTGGTATTTACTGATAAAAATGTATCCGTCTTTTTTTACAAAAGTATAAAAATAAATTTTTCTGTTCTTAAGTACATGTTACAGGAATTAATAAAGCCGGATTATTGATAAGAAAATTATGTAAATGAAGATTTTATACTCAGTTGCAATAAGTAGCGGAATCTGAATTAATCAAATCTTCATTTACATACGTTTTTTTATATTAGACGAAAGAAATGAATTAACTGACAATAATTGTATCAAGCTTAGCGAAGTTAAAAAAAAAGTTTGAATTAAAATTCTGTTATTTAAAGAAAATATCGTGAAGCTTATAAACACTGCAATTCCGAATTCTATTTTTTGCTTTTTAATAAAATTGTTCTTAAAAGATTGTTTATGAAGAAAATAGTATAATGATAAATAAAAAGAGAAACAAAACGTTAAAAGTTTAAGTGACAAAGAAAAGTGATGCACTTTATATTTTATACATTGCAAAGCTTAGAACAAAATAACTTCTTTCAATTCCATCGATAATAATATTTGAAGATCCAGCATCTTTTTGCACGAATCACGGATAAAAACGCAGTCAAGTGCATCACGATCGCGTGACATGAAAATGCAAAACGTTACATCACCGTTGTCAACGAGGTGCGAAATGTGATTGTTTCCGGGATTTATAATGACCCTTGCGACCAATTGAGTATAAACGAAGATTATCAGCCAGTGCATTAATCCCACTAGTATTTAAAGCCAGATTTTTATTCAAATTGGACTGATGATATGCGTTTGTTAATAGATTATGTGCAGTATAGTATAGTAGTGACGTATAATGGAAATTGTTTCGGTATGAGCTTTACGATCTTTCCATTTACTCTTTAAAAAAATTTAATAATCAGTATATATATAGGTATAATAAATTGACAAAGAAAAGAATAACAAACAGTAAAGATAAGAAGAAAATAAATTCATAAAACTATATAATAATTTACTTGTAAGAACGTTTGTGAAGCTATTATTAAAGCTTTAGCTTATTGCACTTTTTTTTTTTAATTGTAACAATTTTATATGTAATGTACGATCAAAAACACGATCTTACTTTAGATATAAATTTTAATAAGATATTGTTTGTGTGTGATTGTTTAATGTAGCAATTTTATATCCTTTAATTTTAAATTTATTGAAATATTATTTTTTTCAGAAATTCTACTGTAAAACTGTTGTTAAATCGCGACAAGTCTGTTTTACTAAGAGTTACGCGTAATGAAAGAGTGAAGGCCGACCGGCTCTTTACATGTTAATACATGACGATCTCGATATCCGACAGTAAAGCATTTTGAGAAGGATTAATGCGCGAAAATATTATTCTCTTGACGTCAGGGTACATATATGTACTTTAAGATTAAAAAACTTTTAGTTCTTTTTTTATACTAATTTAAATATTAAACAGATAAGATTGATACAATCGATCAATTACATTTGAAACATTGCAGACAAGCTGAACCAAGATAGACTATTGATAGATTCGAAAGATAAACTTAAACATGTCAGAAGTATCGTGGTATTATTACTGCGAGCATAAAAATAAAGATTGATGACATACGGTGAAATCAATAATTTCACAAGAGAAACGAAATAAAATAACGTAAAAAAACTATCCACACGGACTTGATTCGGACTTACTTAAGATATATTTTGAATGCTCGATTGAATCTCCTGATACGGAATGTGAATAAATGGGAAACTTTGTCACGGACAAACAATCAACGAACAAACCTTGACGTTCGACAGGACACCATGTTAGGAGGACTGTCAACTAATAGCAAAGCACGTTCAACGACTGGTACGACGACTCGTTAGAAAACACGTTAGAAACGCCGTTTCGTTTGAATTGGCTTTTGAGCGACGCCTGCGACGAGATCGTGCCTGCCGTCTCGTCGCGAAATGTATGTCAGCGCGACGATATTGTTCCTAATTGCCTCCATTGGCAGGCAATGGATATTATTTCAGGCACGGCGACTGCCACATGTGGTCTTCGCACGACGCACGGATGCCCACCGATCTTGAATCACTCGCGCGTCCGTCCTCGCTCCGTTAACACGATAAGAACAGTCGCTGGCTATCGATAATCTATGAAAAATTATGGCGAACGGCGTGGTGATCTGACAACAGCTTCATCGGAGCAGCAATCACCGTGGAAAGTCGAACGATTATGCGCGTGCTTTAAACGCGAAAAAATTATTAATTTTTATCGCGTATGTGAAAGATGTGACGGATTGTCGGAAGAATTACTTGAAAAGATCTTAGCTTTCAATGAAGAAATCTTAACTTCCGTTTCCAACAAATATTATTTCTGCTCATTTATCTTCCTCGAGAAAGAGAAGCGAAGAGGCGATGAGAGATCTCAGATAACGCGAAACAGAAATATGTCGATATGTAAGAGTGTACTGGGGCTTCAAGATCAATAAATTCAAGTCCTGTTCCAACATTCAGTCCTGTCACCGATGGCCATTGCCCCGTCGCCGTCTGAATTCTGTCGTTCTTTTGCAATCGCTTCTCGAAGTTTACGCGAACTTAACAGCAATCATGTCTCATCGCATCCATCGGCGCTACGCGCGCGAACCGATCGATCGGCACTAATTGTGAGCCGGTCATATAGGCGGTCTTAGAGGGACTTATTAGCAACGCAAAATCTTGTTATTTGCGATTACTCGAGTTGATTGACCTATCTTGCTCTGACGTATGCCTCTAGCGTGATCCATAGACGCGTTGCGGCTTGGTAATCGTTTCGCACGAATGCGTGATACTAGTACTTTGATATTACTTACACGAGAAAGACGGGATTGTCTCCGGTGCGGTCTTCATTACCGTTGTTACTTTAATTTATTATCTGTTCTTTACTTTGCGATCTTTATCAAGATTTTGCAACAATTTGTGAGAAAAAAATTTAAAAAATGAAGAAAGAAATTACTTACATTACATGCAACGATTATACAAATTACGTTTTTGATGTGATAACCGATAATTCGTCAGATTCTCCATCGTAATTTAGACTTTTTGTTTCATTTATAATGATACGAGGAAATATCATCTGCAAGAAAAATGAGACTATAGAAATTAATAATCGGTTACAAAAAAGCATTCCCGGAAGAGACATAATACGTTTCCAAATACGTAATACATTTCAGATATCTGTCGATCGATAAAAGCGACGTTGCGAAGTATACGTACACGTGCTCCGAAATCAATTAAGTTTCATTTACGACGGTCGTCCATTCGACGATTTACAATGTGACGCCGATCGTGCGTGACTCCAGAGTTTTTTGCGGAATTCGTCACGGTATTTCCAATTTCTTCGAAACCGGGGCTTCAGTCCGGTTCTTCCTGTCTACATATCTCGAGCGCATGAAGGCACGTTTATGCTTGGATTTTCCGAGCAACTTCGTTTATTGCCGATGTAAATAAATTCCTAACAGCGAGATTCTCGGTCTGTGTATTGATCAACAAAATTGCTAATTCGATCCGGTGAGAAATTCTTGGCAAGCATTGTCGAGGGTCAGTCTAAATGTAGTTTAAGGCAGTCAACAAAGTTGTGAGAAGTGTCCAGAGCGTAAACGTATCTTGTATCTTCAATGCACTGTTTCTTGTCTAAAGTAATAATGTTTGCATTCTCATTGTTTTCTCCAAAAGCTCGTGTTCTACTTTTAGATTACCCAATAAATTACCTCTCTCTCTCTCTCTCTCTCTCTCTCTCTCTCTCTCTCTCTCCTCCTCTCTTTATGTTACAAGCTTCTCTAAAACCTTTTCTTCCTCTTTCTGTCCGTTGCTTAAAATCAATCACTGGAATAGAATTACAAATTCCTAAAAAAATCTGTAATCCGTAATCTAAAGATAAATCAAGATTGTATCGCTATTTCCTTAACTGTAACATCTTTCCAGTGAGATCTTATATTGACGGGTGGAATGTACCATCAACTTCACGATCAAAGTTCAATTTATGATCGATGACGTTGGTTACTTACGCACATCGGCCATGGATGATAACAGAATGATTTTGTAAATTAAACTGTAGACAGAAGAATGTGGAATGAAAAAAAAAACAAGAGAACTGGATAGAAAAGTCATCAATAAAATCGCGTTTGCATTATGATAGATTGATGCTTGTCACTTCTCTACATGTTCAAGTAATGATTTATCGATTCCGATTCTTTCTTTTGGGAACAAAATTAAATACTAGCTAATTGATTAATTCGCCGATGTACAAAACGCCTTGATGGTCGGAACGGAGTGCCGTTATGCGCGAAATATCATGCCAAACGATACGCGGTTTTTATCACAGCAGAGAGTTCGTTAACAGCGACAGTACGATATTATTAACCCGTTAATAATAGTCCATTCATGCGCGCATGATTAATCATATTTTTATGCACGTTGCAAAGCGAGGGAGAATGTTCGTCGTCTACTTTTATAATTACGCACTTGTTAGGTCCGCTTCAAAATAAGCTAATTTTTGAGCGGTAAACTCATCGAGAAATTAATAAATAAATAAATAATCGAAAGTCCGAGAACAAAAAATCTCACGGGAAACACAATAATCGCTACGCGAGGAACATTGACGAGCACATAATCAGAGACCGATGTCCTTGCGTCGCAGCCTATGCTTTCGCACGCAACGAGTTAATGAGGCTAAATTAGAATAAATAAGGATCGCGTGATCAGGAGTCAACAGACGGACGTATTAAAATACGAATCGCTGGAATGAAGGCGAGCGATGTGTTTCCGCAGCCGCTTTTAACTTCCCCCCCGTACGGAGGTGTACGACCTGCCGGAATGAATCCTCGAATCGCTGGGCTCCCCCTGGAAACACGTGGTGAACTGGACCACGAGGACGCGTCTCGGTACCGTTAAGAACGGAGTCGGCAAAAAGCGAGCCGTGACCAAACCAGGCATATATACACGTTCGGTGCACACTGCTCGTTACGAATTTTCTGCTGAATTCGCGCGCAAAAAAAATCGCGCGCTAAGTACTTACACATGCAAAACGTTCCTCGCATCTGGAGTTGACTTTTCTTTGCGAAATGCTCGACTACGGTCTTATAATAATTAAATAATTACTTAAATAAATAATTAAAATTTCTGAAAACACCGAGCTCGTTTAGATTCAAGGGTAACACGATTAGGTAAACACGTGCAGCCTTGATTACGCAGCTTTGATTGATTTATTACAAAAAAAATCTCGGTCAATTCAACTTAATTATTCATAATTCACCGTGCGCAGCGTGATATGTTATTATCCGCGCGCAAATAGCCAATTAAAACGAAGAAATCGTATTTTGCGATAGCGATAAGTCTCATTAATGTGCGTAATGTCACGATGTTGAACGACATAATCGATTCGACGTTGTGTCTCTTTGAACCCGAGAAACCCGGCATGCCGAATCTAGCACACACGAGCGCGAGACATTTTGCAACGCGGCGGCGCGCGATTACGAAACCGAGAAGGATGCGGGCCATAAAAGAAAAGATGCGAAGGGGAAAAAAATAGGCGCATGTTGTCATAATAATAATAATTACAACCTGCCGTGTAATAACGTTTGCGACGATCCAGGGCCGGAAAGTCAAGGACTAGAAATCTCGCGCCGGAAAGTGAGTCAGCGACGCGATGCAGACGGGGGAGACAGGGAAAAATCCACGAGACAAACCTTGCACAACGGGAGAGAGGGGGGGGAGAAGGAAGAAGGAGGAACGAGAACGAAAGTGTAGCCGTCGTCGCGGTGGATTAAACGTAGGCCGGTCGACGGTCGGTGGAAAATCGGTGGATTAAACGCAGGCCGGAGGATGGCTAGTGGATGGCCGGTGGAGTAATCAGTGATGGATGGGCTGAAAAATTCAAAAACTGATTTCTCAATTTTAGAATGAGACTTCACATTTTGCGCCAAACCATTTTCGACATTTGGACTGAATATAGTCCATCAGCAAGATTTGATGCTATATTTACTTATATTCTGCAAAAGTTTGGTGACATTTTATTACCAAATGATGCTTTAAAAAGTATAAAAACAACCATAAGAAGCATTTGTCTATTTACTGCTTTTATGACTTAAATTTGCACTTAAGGAAAAAGGACCAAAATCAATGGTCGAGACATCGTGTCAACAGTATCTAATAATAAATGTAGCCAGTTGGATCGAATAAAATATCAATTAAAAGTTTATCGTTTTTTTTTTAATATTTAATGTATATAATTTCTTATTTTTACAGTTTGAAATATATCGAGAGAACACACACACACACACACACACACGCACAAATTGTAATAGTTTTAAGTGTTATTACAATAATTTTTCTTGAATAAATTGTTTAAAAAGGCGTGTTATTTTGGCACAGGAATTAAATCCTCCTAAATTACTGAAATATATCACACTGTGCGTCGCGGAGAAAATCCGGGCGAACGATTTAACGCTCCGGCGAGCAAATCGACGCGGGAGCCATGCGAGCGGATTATCGCGGTGGGTAGATACATGTAGGTAGGTACATACCGGGATCGGGAATGCGAACACGTGAAATTCCTCGCGAAATGATACTGCGGTTACACCGCGAGAGAATCGTCGCGAACAACTTTCCATGGCTCGCGCGAACGCTCGCGCGCGATAAAAGCGACTACGCGCGCGCCACGATCGAGAGACAAATGCTGCGTAAGTGACGGACGATGCGACGAAGAAACGAAGGAGCGCATATGTTAAGAATAGGAATGTCCAGACAGCGAATTAATTTATCATTTGTTAATGCTGATCGTCGCAATTGATTTTCTATTAGATATTTGCTCGACGATCAGACAAATCGATTATTGATCTTACCGATACGCCGGCGATTCTCTGCTGTTAAAACGCGCTCAATCAAGGAGTATACTTAACGTGGGAATTTACTCGTCTGTTTCGTGTGTGTTGCAGATGCCCTCGAGATCGCGGTGTTGCCGAAACCACGTCTGAATAAACGAGTCGTAAGTGACCGATTAAGATACTCTATCGATTGCATGACACTTGGGGAGGAGACTAAATACATAATTTCTCATAACCATAATAATAATATTTCATCACGATTATTATGATTGATATCTGATTAATAATGATTTATCGTGGATTATTAATTAGAGCCGATAAAATAAAATTTTGCTGTTGCATGCGAGATAAATGGATATGTGTACTGACCGACTTTGCGCAATTAACTGCCATGTTTGTATTTGCAATTAGCATCGTCAATGTCTTTCGCAAAACGTAAACACCTTGACGTAACTTAAAATGAACGTTTCTCGCAAATGAAAGGACGTAACTTTTCGTCATTGTTACTTTCGATTATACAAACGTGCGAGTCTCTTTCTTTTCTAAGAAGCCAAGACTGTTAAGCTTGAAAAAAGCTTTCACGCGTCAGCTACCCGTACCGCGTGGCACATCCGTACACCACACACCATGCCACTTTCATGCGAAAGCCTCGTTCGTAGAATTACAGGAAGTAGCTCTTCGCAAACCTCACACACACGCGTAACATACGTATTGGTTACACAAAGCGTGGACGCATATCCGAAGCCCGGGATAGCGAATCGTCCCCCGAGATTTCGAGCCCATTGGCCATGACCTGCCTCTACCCACGCGATCGCGTAAAACATGTCTTACATTGCCGTGCGTAGATCTCGAGGGCCATTACATTCATTCGAAGATTAAAACGCCGGAAAACGCAAACCACGCGCTCTTGTTTCGATAAAATCACAAATTATTTCAGATCTTTCATGCAAAAAATATAATGCGTTGCGAGCCTTAACATAAAAGATAGCGTTAAATTTTTCGTAGTGTTCTTCTTTCGAATTTTTATTCTCCCGACGGTAAAAATTGGAAAAAGGAAAAACTCGTCGACATTTTTACATGACAAATTTAATATTAAAAGTTTTTTTGTTAGAATCGAAATTATGCATTGGATATTTGAAACAAAAAAAGTCTTTCTATTTTATTATTGCTTAGTCATCGCGTATCTATTAGCTGATACGTGATTTTTGCGCAATATGTATTTTCTGTTAATATACTAATCTAATTTGCTCTACTAATTTTTTTCATTAATTACGCGGTACCGATCGTTAATCACGAGGTGAGAGCGCGTGATTTCGAACCCGATTACGCAACGGTGAGAAACCGGGGTATCGGCTTATCGGTATCTTCAACAAGCACAATAAAATCCATTATTTGCTTTTATCTCATTGATAGCGAGGGACATTTATTTCAATCCCGCGGTTAGAGTTATTAACGCACCGCAAGAATTGCACCGTCGAATCGCGCATGCAGCCGGCCAATTAACGCGATTACGATCGGTCATGCGAGTTCAATGCACGTCGTTGCGCGATCGCGGCGCGCGAACCATCGCCTTTCTTTCCTTCTTTTACTCGGCTGTTTATAGTTGGAAATGACGTCACCGTTATGCGGACACCGCCGGACAGTATGCAAAATAATGCAAATGACATGCCGAAACTGCTCGCCCTCCGTCTTCCTATGTATAGAACCGCCTGTCGTAGCGGTTTAGCGTTCCAAAGAGGTATTTGAAACGGTGAAAAAGAGGCTTGCTCGACTGATAAATTTTCTTCGTTCAGCCCGACACGACGATCCTACCTCGCTCTAGGCGGTTAGTTACAGAACGGCTGGAATAGCTATCTTAATATGCGCGAACTTCGACATTTACATTTTTTTTATTTGTACATAATTATATTTCACATATTGATCGAAGGAAAGTATTTTTCCTGGAACTATATAATCAGCAAAAAAGATTTGTAAACTAATTTTTTTACACAATTAATAATTTAATCGACTGTACTGGCAATGATTATAATCGTGGCAACGATTATAATCGTCGTGACAAATCGTCACACCGCGTTTCAACCAAAGATTCTAGTTATTCTAAAGTTGATGTAATTTTATATGCTTATAATATATATAAGCATCTTAATTAAATAATTAAATTTATTACAAAAAATATTACCTCAGCCAGGGTGAAATAATATTTGTCGCAACAATTTTAATTGGGTTAATTATTGACTGGCGAAGTAAATGTTACTTATTCGGTTTTAATTTTTTTACTCTCTTAAATTTCGGAATGTATGGGTGAGAGATATATGTATTATAAAATATATATCTCAATAAGGATGTACTCGAGTTATTACAGCGGCTAACAGAAATATTAAGCCCTTAATGATCGTACCTTTTCACGAGTTAATTCTTACTTTATCGTACAAACTGTACCGCCTCTTATCTGCTGCCTCACATTGACGATTGCCGAGGCAATGATAATACGCTGATAAGGATTGGCTGGATGATGGCAGGATTTATCAAGCGTTACGCCATCGCTTTTCAGCTTGGCCGGGATAATTGAGTGCCGAACGTATCACGCGCGACTAAGATCGACCGGGATGTTTTGCAGGTGCTACAACGGCGGTAATTACCGTCGGGCTGGGCGTGTGTACTAATTGCAGGCATTAGATAATCATTGCCTTTAAAGCCAGCCCGGGACGTTTTACTTTCATTACTTTCCTTCACGGTCTGCTTGAATGGACCGTGAAAATTACGTTCTATTCGCGTGTGCGATTACAGGATATTACAAAGTACAACGTAATAGCAATAATTAGCAATAGGTTTCGCTCGCTGTTACGAAAAGTTATACCGGAAATCGGCGCGCGATGGAGTAACGTTTTCTTAGTGGATGCACACTGTGCATCGTACTTTCCGATAATTGCTTATCTTCGGCATCTTCAGATACACACGGTGCATGTATCCAATTTAGCTCTTAAAGGTCCACTTCTCTCACCCGCCGCGTTGACCTCCTTTCGGTGGTCACGTCGGCCATCTCGGTACGCAGCGTTCACTTCGATTCCATGACGCGCGGAGTTAACATACGAAAATATTTATAATTATCGTTACGAACGCTCGTACTCGTCCCTGACACAGCGAGCTACATAATCCGTTTATCTTCTAAACGCGCGACGCATCTCAATGTTATCTTCATTATAAATATTCATCTATATAGTGACATAAAATCTCTTCGTTCAGTCACAAATAACGAACACATATGCATATCATCACGCGATTTCTTTGTTGCAGGTAAATCAGATCGAAAGATGCGAGCAGCACCGTCTCTGCTGTCGTTCGTCCTGATCCTTGTATATCACTCGGGATGGACCCACGGGCTCTGCAAACTGGAGAACAGCACTTCAGCATGGTGCGACCAGCTGGAGGACCTCAAGCACATCGAGACGCAGGGTCTGGAGTCCTTGACCGCTCCGATCGCGCGAGACGTTTTAGTCCCGAGCCTCCTTAACAATCTGACCAGCCTCAGGCATCTCGACCTATCCGACGGCGATCTGAAGAAGATCGAACCAGGAAGCTTTCGAACTTTAAGTAACTTGAAAAGTCTCAATCTCGGCGACAACCGCATCGAGTACCTGGAGCTAGCCTCCCTGGAGGGCCTGACCCATCTGCGAAGTCTGAACCTGCGGAAAAACGCCATTCAGCAACTACCGCCCGCCCTGGCGCGCCTGAAGAATCTTAAGCACCTAGATATCCACGGTAATCCGCTCGAGTGCAACTGCGCCACTCTCAAAGTCCGCGATCTTATCGCGCAGAGGGGCGTGACGATATCGAAGAAGGTCGTATGCGCGGGCCCCGACAACATGAAGGGCACGTCGCTGATGAAACCGAACGCGGTGATCATCTGCAGTTTCGAGCAGCAGGATCGGGAGATGCAGAACGATCAAGCGGAGGGATCCGGGGAGCCGGATCTAGGATCCGGAGATGTGTTTGACGAGCTCAATGAAGAGGATGAGGAAGAGAACGGTGGGTCGGAGGTCAGTAACAGCACGTCGGAAAAGCCGGGAGAACCGGAAGTCGAGACTCCTTTCCCGACCGTGTTGGTAGATTCCGCAGAATCTTCCGTCTCGAAAGAAATCACTACCGACGCGACAACGAGTTCCCTGCAAGAAGAAGAAATCTTCTTTGACAATGAAGACAAGAAGGAGCAAGCATCCACGACCGAGATGTCGCGGAACAAAGAGGACATCAAGGATGTCCTGTTTTATCCACCCTTGGCCTCCGGCGATGGGGACGAAGGTTCCGGCGAAGGATCCGGCGCCGGTGGAGCGCATTACGACGAGGAGGAGACCGAGAAAGCTGATACCGATGAAGAATCGTCGTCCTTCACGGGAGCTCTATGGAACATGGTTTTTGGTGGCTTAACAGGAACTTCCGCGACTACGTCGAAGACCAGTGACCCAGATCTTGAGGAAGAGGAGTTTATAGATGTGTCGTCCACTAAACTGGCCACCGAGGAGCCAATCGTGTCCAGCAAGAGTCATTCGGTCGAGTCCGACATTAAAATCACTACCGAAGTTACCACGAAGATCGTACCGCCCGATCCGAAAGTCAACGACGTACAAGTGTTGAAACCTCCTAATATGATCGACGATTCTAAATCCGGTAATATCATGGATAGAGATAACAACGAACAAGCGGTATCTTCGCCCAAGCAGTCCAAGAAAGGCATGGGCTCGTACGTCGTTCTCGCCGTTCTGCTCGCCATTGTCGCGGCGCTGATCGGTTTCGCCGCGTACAGGGGTGAGATATGCAGAAAGAGGAAAGCGCCCGACGTAGAGACCGGCACCGAGATGAAGGAGATACAGAAGTCTCTGCTGGAGCACGGCGACAATTCGACTCAGCCAAAGAAGGAGGAGAACACGCCCTACGTAACGGAACTCGAGAGCGATCCTCTCGTGAAGGTCAAATCCGCCGACGACGACGCGAAGACTGACGAGATCCACGACGATGACCGTCGTCAAACGCAAGAAGCACCGCGTCTCAATGGCACTGTCGATCATTCGGAGCCCGTGAAACCGCCCAGGAAGCGACTTTCGCAGGACGAAAATGCAATTTCGCAGGACGACGAGGTGAGAGAGGAGAGACCTCGTATTGACGTGAATTCCTTGAGGAAGAACTTCTTGGAGGATAAAAACCCGCTGCCCTCCACCTCGATGGCGACGACCAACGGACCGACCCCGAATCACAACGCTTCGGAGCCCAATGGGCCACCGCTCAGCCCCGGGGCCCAAAGAGTGAAGATCACCTTGCAGGAGATTCCCGATAGTGTGCCAAAGACGCCCATACTCATCACGCGAACAATGGCTGGTGAGAATCTAGTCAAGACGCCATGAAGCAGTGTCCCGAGGAGAGAATCTACGCGAAATAACGAACGTTATGTCGACCGACCGACGTGCTCGTCTGTCGAACGTAATTGAGAGACAAATATTTGGTGCAGAAATAAGGGAGAAGAGTTCTTTTTCTTTTTACAAATGCGACAGGTCCCAGATGTGATTTATAATAACGCCGTTGTTCCTAGGATTGCACGCAAATTGACTTCTCGCGATGGATTTTCGTAATAAAGAAAGATCAACCGAGTCAAAGACCATACACGCGCGGACAGTGGCTAGGGGACTATTGTTTTCGGCAGGAAGCTGAAAGTGTGCGAAAGGTGACTGAGGAACAGATGTAACCTCGGGCCGCTTCGTTGAACAATCGGACGCACGAAATGCTATATGTATATATTTGCTGAAACTGTATGCCGTGCAGGATGTCCTTCGGCTATCGCGTATTCTTTTTTATTTATGATGACATTATTCTATTCGACTATGTCTTCTTTTAAGGAAACTTCGCGAGATCGTAGATTCTGATCTTCGTGAAACTTTGTATACGTATAAGTAAAATAAATAGATGAATTTAAAAATTATAAGTCAAGAAATGTTAGAATTAATCCACATATATAGTAATTTCTTCATCTATAAATATTATTATTATTGTAATCTCTTATAAAGCGCTATGAATACATTTAAATTAAAAATACCTTTATTTTACATAAGAGATGCAAAAAAAATAAATTTTTTTTAACATTAATTGATAATTTCTAAATTTATCTATTTATTTCACTTGTATGAATGCAAAGCTTCTTTAAAATTAGAATTTAAAATCACACTTCATGAAATTTTTTGTTAATTTTTAAAGTTAAATTTGCAAAATCCATCTTTAAAAGAATTAAAATAAAGATCTTCTCTTATTTAATAGCTACACTCGAAGAGCTCCATTGTCAAAATCTTACGACTTTTATCGCTTACAATTCACGAGCTACTCTTATCTCAAATCAACTGTTTTTCCCTCAATTTTTAATTGAACAAAAAAATACGCGATATTTTAGACATCCCGTATCTATGCCATACGCGTAGAGTTCCGCGGATGGAGTAACGTTCCAAGTTAACACCGCAGTACACTAGTCAGTCTTCCTAACGGGCCTCTCGCGTGTCCTGCGAGCGCCAGAGCGAGGACGTCGAGAATTCCGCGGTAGGTATATTCGTTGTCGCGCGAGATCGCATCGCGAGGATCCTCGGATTAATCGAGGATCGACAAAGTGTTCGCCGTACGTCAGGCGTCGATGAGCATTCCAGTTCTGCCATAATTTTTCTACGCACGAACCATCGAGGATTAATACACGCACCGTTTTCGGCCTTACGCCGTCCTTCGATCGAATTACAGATTATTTGCCAACGCGTATCTCGCAGTATTTAGCGCGGCGTTTTACGTGTGACACGTTTGTACGCGGTTTGGCGAAGAGATTTGTAATTCCAATGAGAGGTAGAGTTTGCCAATTACGAATAATGATGACCTTTGGGACAGCTTGTAGTACGGATAGCTATACGGAGTGCGAGCGTTTAATGAACGATTTGACAATATACTGCTAACGTTATAGGACCCATTATTCACGTCAAAGACAATATATATACGTAATATTCTATTATCGCATTATTCTTCTCTTGTAACGGACACGATTCCCTCGCGACTTTAGAGGCACACACACGTTTCAGAAAGGCAGCGACTCGCTATTTTTCATGTGCATTAATGTATTTATTCGTTGCGCACGGCGCAAATGAAGAGACGGACGGAGATTTTTCGTGTATGTGACGACACTCCGTCGCGTGATTATCAGTTAAATGGACACGTCACGTAGCTGTGAGCGGCGGCGTGACAAAGCGCCGCGATGTGTTTTATCATATTATCCACACACTATCGACTATTATTCTTTACGTATGATTCTTTTAAGTAAAAATGTGTCGAGAATGCTGTTACGGCGTATATGATTTAATTTTTAAGATAAGCGCGGACCCCCGTCAGATCGAAACTTGTCCCAACGATAACGCATTCGTTGGATTTAACTTAGCGATAAGAAAATGAGGAGCTCAGCGAAGATTGTAAGACTTTATTTATATGTTCAGCCTTTGGTCAATAAAAGAGAGTGTTATTTTGTTGATATCATCATTTACTTTTAATCGTGTGCGTCACGGGTAATCTTTGACCTCGCTTTGTTCTCGTGCTCACGAAACACCACGTCACCGACGTACTACACGTGATTTCTTTTATATATTTGTTACATAACTATATCCAACGACGCTCGGCACCTGAAGAAAGCACAACTTATGTCGACTTACCGAAGAAACAAATAACGCGAGAAAAGAAACAAATAATGAAGAAATGCGAAATATATGTCTCTCATATCAATATCCTATTTATACATATACAAATGTATATTTAATAATCGCTTTGTAAATTTAGATCCTGTGAATTTAAATGAAAATTCATACATCTTAAATTGTTTTATGTTTTTCCATAATAAGCGGCCGATGCCACACAGGTAGCCGATAAATGCGTAAGTGACAATAAAAGAGGCGGTGAACGGCAATATACACAGATTATGAATTATTAAATTATTAAATATCTAGTATATAGTTAGCAATGCCCAGTAATTCATCACACCGCCCACTATGCAGGGTGATATGAATTACTGGGTATTGCTAAATATATACTAGATATTTAATAATTTAATAATTCATAATCTATGTACGTTGCCGTTCACCGCCTCTCTTACATATTGTCGCAAATGATACATTAACATGATGGATGATTAGTTCATAACTATAATCGTGATTTTTCAGACTGATATAAGAAATTACTGTAATTTAGGATCGAAGCGTCTCCGATACATGCAAACCGGTAATCTGACGTTATTACAGTTAGAATCTCGACGGAGGAGACAGTATTCCAAGAAGATTATATACGCTTGTACTTTTGCTCTTCTTCAGAGTAAACCTTTTACTATTGGCTCGCCGTCTCATTTGTCATTTCCTCGATTACTAATCTTGCCTGGGCAATATATGTGTATTTAACATGGGAGAAAAAAACCGGTTTGACAAGATAAAACCGTCGTGTTATCGCGCAAACTGACGTATGTTATCGCGAGTCCGTACTTACCCTGTTGATTTAGCGTTGATTTAGATCGTACCACTCGGAAACGGACTTTCGTGTTAGCAAAGTCAATTTAGAAATTAAAGAACCACGTTTTGCGCAATAAGTGCGATGAGAATGCTAAAAATCTACGCTCCTCTCGTTTTCCATATTTTTATTAAATTTTTATTAAAGTACTAAAAAAAGATTTATTATACGCTTTGGTATAAATTTACAATTGAAACAGTTTTAAGATTCGCGTTCCACGAATGATTCTCTATAGCCACCCCTGGGCTCGCGTTTGAGCTCCTTGATGACGATGGATCGGTTGGAATAACTCATCACCTGGACGTCGGAATTTTCGTCGTCGGTGACATACTCGTCTCTGAACACCTGTCTTCTCTTTCGCTTCCTCATCGAGGTGGGAGTCTGCGGCCTCGGCCTGTCCTTGCTACTGCTGGACTCGATCGCCTCGTCCACGGCGCCGTGCCTCCCGGCTCTGCGCGCCGAGGATGTCTTGGGATTCCTGGGATTCGCGTTATGCGGTTGATCCGTGTCGCATATGTTGCCGCTGGAATTATTCCTCTCCCTTCTGATCCGTTCCTGCCGGCGTTCCTCTCGTCTCAGCAGATCGTCCTCGCTCTGTGTCCGTTTCCGAGGTCTCCTCGTTCGTCTCTTCTTCGTCCGTAGATTATCCACGGAACTCATGGCGCGCAAAGTGCCATTTTCGATGGAGATCTCGTTCAAAGCGTCCATAGAACGAGCCATTCTCGGCATCTGGACCGCTTCCTCGTAGCTGGGCGGGCCGACTAATTCTAAAGGATTAATTCTGGTCTCCTCTGGAATCTCGAGTTCGTTTATTTCTTGCTCTAAACGTCGATTCCTGTAAATACGGTCAAATTAAAGTCTTTATTTTATTTCATCGCGCTTTGTGCAGCTAGAAACGATGTATTATTTGTAGCGCAATTTAGAGGTTGGAAGATAATTAAAAAATTCTTATGATATTTATTTAAAAGTTTCTGCTAAAAGTTACTGCTAAAAACACGACTACGTCGGTAACGCACTCTCTGATACTTTAAAGAAATGAATAATGTACCAGCTTGCGAAATTGTAATGTAAATCTGTAGTTCTGGACAGATATCTGTCTTATCTGTTGCAGGTAGGTGCTTGCATCTTCTCTAGCATACATTTTATTAATTATTAATTTTATGTACGTTGAAAAATATTGTAAAAGCAACGCGGGTATTAAATTACAAACGTCAATCCTGTTTAAATAATCATATCATTGAACGTTCACTGACAACATGCCTATCGATTTTACTCAAGCGCCGCACAATGAAATATTTTCAGACACATTTTGCACATGTATACAGAAAATTTAATAATTAATAATTTAAAAAAGCGCCCTCACCTTCTTTGCAAAAGTCGAAATCTCTCTCTCTCTTCTGCTAATTCCATCTGCTGCCTCTGCTCGAAGATTCTTCTCTTTATCTTCAGAGTGTGCTTAATCGACACCACGCTACCACATAGGACGACCAGGATGAGCAAGCTGATCATCACCACCCCCCAAGTTCTGTCTTTGTTGTAATACACGTGAATGTTCCATTCGTCGAAACACGCGGCCTCCCAGGAATAGCCGGAAACGTTCGCCGGGCTCTGGCAGATCAAGGTCGAGCCCACAGTTTTCGGGGGAGGAACGGTTAAGTACTCGTAGGTGGAGTAGAGCTGCGTACAGTCGCATCTCCATGGATTATCGTCTAAATTGACTACGGCCAAGTCTAGACTGTTTCGAAATATGTCGGGATCTATCGCCTCAGTCAAACGATTTCCTACAAGGTAATTAATTAATTAAAACGCAGGCAAAGGTTCTATCAAGGTCTATAGAAAATAAAACGAAAGTGATAATTACGGGAAAAAGTAAATTTCAAAATTATTATTTTATCGGTATTTGAACAGTTATTTGGATTTTTAATTAGAAAATTCTGTTTCTTTAACGGCTTATCGTATTGTTGATAATCAACTTCCATAGAAATCAGATATATCCTTTTTATATTGTTTTCTCAGAAATAACTCGAGGGATGATTAATACCTGACAAGTCGATCTTTTGCAACGACGGTAATTTAGCAAAGCTGTCGTTGTGTAGCTCGACGAGCCTGTTCCTCTGCACATCTAGTATTTTCAACGTCCTCGAATTTAAGCCGCGCGGCAAGGACAGTAGATGATTATCCTTCAAGTTCAGGCTTCTGATTCTGGGCATCTCCTCCAGAGAGTCCGCCCTGAGGCGGCTGATCAGATTGTAGGACAGGTCCAGCGTCGTGGCGAGGGACGACAGATCCGGGAATCGGTGTAGAGAGTTGTAGGAAAGATTCAGGAGCCTGAGATCGATGTTATCCCGGAACGCCAACGTGTGAACCTCCTCGAGACCGTTCGCGGACAGATCCAGCACCTGAAGTTTCACCAGACCTTCGAGCGTACTGTCGTTCAGTCGTTCCAAGCTGTTCGCGTTCAGGTATAGGTGCGTCAGTTGCTTGTTTCTGGCAAAAATACGATCTGGCAGTATACGAATTGTGTTGCGAGAGAGGCGAGCCTGCGTCAACGACGGGAGACCGTGAAGACCGGGTCGGTCGAGGTTACATTTCGATACATCGAGTTTCTTTAGGTTTAAGTGCTGTAGGGTCGAATGCCTGCAAACGAGCAATACATTTCGTTATTCGTAAAATTCTTATTAAGGGTTCTTGCTTAATAAAAGCTAGATTACGCGACTTCTTCGATGACTTTCGGTACAAACTAAAATTACAATCGAATAAAGTTTCATTACCGTGTACTGTACACCAACGTAGGATTATTGACCAGTCGTAGCTCTTCCAGTTCTGGAAATCCGCTCAAAGTGTCTGGATAGAGATAATTTAGTACGCAATCAGACATGTCTAACCATCGCAGCGTCTTGCTGACGGGCGTTTGAATGTTCTTCAGCGGATTTCCCGCGAGACTCAGAGTAGTCAGCGCCGACAGTCCATTCAAGGACTCGTTGCCAAGTTCTTTTATATCTGAAACACATAAAGCTTTTGTTAGTCTAATGCATACGTATATGTTAATCAATTCTTAGAATTCTGTACATATATTTCTGCGGAAAAAAATAGATAAATTTTCGTATCATTAAATTTACGTGTTAAACAATATTGCTAAATTAGAATATGCGGATGAATGACGGTCCTTTTTCATATTAATTGTTATTACAACATTAATGTATTTTGTAAATAAATTTGGCGTTTTAGATATCCGTAAAAGTTGTCTTTGAAGAATGCTTTATAAATCCCTGTAATAAATATTTTATACTTGTGACTATCGTGATACATACGGCAATAGCCGGCATCCAGTGCCTGAAGCACTTCGCTGGTTAGCCCTTTCAAGTCAGGTAATAGATTCCTTGAGATGTATAGAACTGCCAGGGACGGTAATTGGCTAATGGAAGCAATATCTGCCGTATTTATGATAACGTTGTCCGATAGATCTAGTCTACGAAGGTTTTTTAATTCTTCGAGATTATTCGGCAGGGAAGTGAGCTGATTCTTGGCCAGATTCAGGTACTGCAGCTCGGTCAGCCGGTTAATTTCATCGGTGATCTCACTTAAAAGATTGCTTGACAGATCCAGGTGCTCGACCTACCGCAGAAGAAATAAGTTAAGTCAGTAATTAAACGATTTATTACGAATTTGATGATAATCTAGAAGAATATATTTGTCAAAATTCAGAGTGCACTATGGAAATGATTAATCATCTGGAGAGCATATCTTCTTCATAATTTTCAAGTATATTTTTTCCGTTATCGATTAAACTACTATTTTATTTTATTTTACGAGGACGCGATAACATCCAATAAGTCAATTGTTATCTTATATTTAATTATAATGAGATGTATAAAAAGAAACCGGTAAGAAAGGGGGTCATTAGTCATCGCAGATGTACTCACCACATCACTAATATTTTCAGGAAATGTCTGTAACCCTTGCTTCGAACACTCGACAGTCCTAGGTATTTCGGTGAGATGGCACAGGCACCTAGTAGGACAAATGCTCTGACACCTCGCGATTGACAGAATTGTCAGCCACGTGATCAGCGACGGAAGAAACACGCCGCGATGTCTCATCGATCGTTCCTCCATGTTTCTTTCACATCACCGAGGCGAATCGGGTCGAATAATTGCGCGCAGTCCACATTCTCGCGCGATTCAATTTGCCCCCGTTATCGGGACGATATTTGCGGGCGCCCGATCGCGCATTGTCAACGGTCGAAATGTTCGTCAACGTACTTACGGCGGAAAACTGCGAGGGGACAGAAAGTCGCTCAGCCCGAAAATCCTCTCGCTCGTGAATCGATGACCGAGCGCACCGGTTCTCCGAACCGTGCTAAGAGCACTGAGCTAGTAGTTATCTTTGATAAGTAACGCCAGGGTATACGTCGCACGATATCTCCGTAAGATAACCAGACCGCCGTGTCGAGGTGTCGAGCGCGTTATTCCTCGTGCAAAAGAAATGGGGAAAAAAATGAGAGAGAATCGAACAAAGATAGAGTGGTGAATGCACCTGCAATTACGTGATGGTTGTGCGTGTAGAAACGCAGCAGGATGCGTGGCATCCGAGACATCGGTCTATTTTGTTCGTGCCGACAACGAGCCGATCTTGTCGAGTTGAGAGACGCTTCATTTATCACTTTACACTCACGTTTTATATGAATTTATTGTTCAATCAATAATTTCTCAATGGCGGTTTAATATTAATCATATGTCATGCTTAATGTACAATTATTATACTCGTTGATTATTAAGACGTTATGTAAACTGAATTTTTACGCGCGTCCGTAACTTTCAAGCTTTAATATCATCAATTTTTCAATATTGGTATTAGCATCGCTAAATTATTGAGACGCGGATATTTTAACGAGCTCCGACGTAGGTCGAAGCGAGCGCTCCGTCGAAGATCCGCGGAGAAACAGGTTTTTCGCGAAGGAGAGACATGAATGGAAATCTGAATGAGCAGCGCCGCGGAAAATGTAAGACATTAGATAAATATCTCAAGTATCCCGAAAGCCGATATTGAAGCGGGCATCTCCGCGGTCTAAGCTCCTCTCGGCTGACCCATGCGGATATTTTCCTCTACCTCCCCTCGACGACGCTGTCGCCGCATTACGGTCTTTCTTCATCGTTTCTTTTTTTATCCGACAGAATCGTATCTGCGACTTCTTCTCTCCGACGCGGCGTCCAATGCAGGAAAGTAGTTAGATCAAATAAATTCGTTATATTTATGTACTATCTCTCCGTGTATATATCGTGTGATTATCAGATACAATATGAATCGTCTGTGACACTTTCGCGAATTGATCTTCGTAATAAGAAGCTATAATATAATATATCTGTAATCGTCAAACTATTTAAATGCAAAGGAAAAAGACAATCTTAATTGAAATCTTCAATTGCATAGGTTAAATTCATCATATTAAAAAAAGTCGCGAGAAAGAACGACATTTTTAATAATCTGAAATTGATAAGACTCGAATGAGATCTTTACTGCAGTAATAAGAGACCAGTTGGATAAATTGCTCAGTAAAAAAGATTAATGAAGACTCTTAATGTGGAGCACTTGTTTCGATGTGTCTATGTAATAGAAATAGGTCTAAAGGAGTTATAAATATTAATCAATGACACAAATTAATTAAAATTAAACCATCTAAATGATTTGGTCGTGCATCCGTGCAGAGAAAGCAAGTAATTCGTAATTATTCGCACGGATCGCGGTGAGAAAGCTCGGCCGAAGGCTCCACCCCTCAGAGAGAGGGATTTAAAAAGACCTTATCCGCGCAGGACAGACTCGTTCTCTTTTTCACACGTCCGGTCGGGCCAATGGCGAGGGCAGGTCACACCCTCGGGAGGGTGCGAGAGGTTTAGCCAGCGCCGGCGCTTAGCCCTGGGCTTATCCGGTAGGGAAGAGGACGTGCTCTACCTGTTGATACTAAACCAACCCCTTCGCCGTGATTTCGCAAATCCGGAGTTTCACCGTCGCACTCGCGGTCACGCCCTTCGGCTCAACAGATATCCGCAAATTTTTCGCGAGCAAGCTTCCTTTACGCGCGATTTTATAGGGCCGTGAAAAATAAATGTCGCGTTTTAGCAAGAGGGTGATATAATTTGCTTTATTCGTAAAATTAGGTTCGTTGCGAGATCGGAATTTGGAGGATCAAGCTTTCTGGCAATTTGTTGCTTATTCGTCAGAAAGGTAATGCAGTTATCACGAAATATAATGACTGCTTAATTATCCGATGCTTAAACACAATTAAATGACAAATAAATTGTTAACGCATAGTCACGGCCTAATGATAATTGAATTGTCTAACAGCCATATATAAATACAATAATTGAAAATCGATTCCCCGTATATCGATTTCCCGTAATTACGTATTTCATAACAGAATGCCGGGCTCTCCTTTGACTGTATACCTCGCTCTTTAATCTATACAATTGGGTTCGCGATAGCGGTTGTGAATATTCACGCAATATCGAATTCGTGTTAGATGCTGAAACCGCCGCGAAATGAAAATTCCAGCCGCGAGAATGGCTTCGGGATCGATCATCTCGGCGCGACGATTCCTCGCGCTCACCCTTGCGCACCGTACACCAGCAAACCAGGTAGCAGATAGCTATAATTAAAAGTCGATCAGGCCAGGCCTTCGCAGTTAAAGAGCCGTCGCCCGCGCGAATGTACAGTACGCGCCAATAACGATCATCTGGATTGATCGCAAGCTCGTAATCGGCAAAATAAATAAGATAACTGCGAGTAACAACTAAGTAGTGACTACAGTTTTGTACCAAGTTGCGCGGCTTATAGTTATATCAAGATAATTAAAAAAACATGATGTGAAATACAAATGTATTAAAAAGGATCAAACAAAGAAACAGAAATTAGAGAGAAAAATTCGACAGAGTCAAATAACGTTCTTTTACATGGCAAAAGCTTGCTTCACGAGCTTCAATTCTTGTCAAAAAAAGATTCGTTTTCCACAAAGTACTGAATAATTATCATTTTGTTTTGTGAAGACCAGAAGATGACAGCTATCTGTTTTCCCTCTAATCGTCACACCCGATAAAATGGTTAAAGTCGTTTACTTACACGAGCTTTCTTCCACCCCCGTCGCTCCGAGCTGTGGCAGTACAACTCATCCCGGTCAACGTTCCTCCGTCGCGAAACGTCTCGCCGGCAGATCGGTCCCTCCGTCACTATTGAGGGCACCTGTACCGGAGAGGATATAATACCGGCGCGCGCTATCTGGAGTATATTTTTAACGCCTTCATTTCCGGCCGCGCTGGGACACCGGAAATAGCGGGACGATACCTCGCGGTGTTTCAGGTATTGATCAGTTCGAGGAGCCGGTGCCACACCACCCGGCCCACCCACCTACAGGCGGATGAGGGAGGGAGGCTGGCACCGGCTCTGGCAGACTCGAAGCTTCGACCCCCCACACGGTCCCCCGCGTCTCCGCCACCCCCGCCACCGGCGGCGGCGGCGGCGGCGGCGTCCCGCTCTCTGGCGACGCCCCTGTCCGCCACCCCCAACCACCGGCAGCGGCGTAACGTCGAAGACGGATCTTTAGGTATCTCCGCCGTCTGCGCTCGGATCTTCGGACTACGCTCCGGTGGCTCCGAAGCGAACGAAAAGGGGGTTGAGTGGGTGAGGAGCGGATGGCTGCATGGTGGGGCGCGTTTTTAGGGAAGAAGCGAGAGCGACGGAATGAACTTTGTTGCTTTCGCGGGTACACACCCGTCCGCGACACGTATACAGGGGGTGGTGGGTATCGATGGCCGCGTCGATGACCGGAATATGGCTTGCTGGCAGCGAAGTCGCTGGAAGCGGCGAACGATAGAAGGGTTTGGAGAAACACGGAGAAATGGATTTGATTTAAAGTTTTCAGATATGAGTTGAAAAAAAAATGTATTATTGGCAAGTCATACTAATTAAAATCGAAAAGACATGTATTAAGATTTACGTGTGTAATTTGCATATACATTAAAAATTTTAAATTAATATTCCTATTTTAGGAATGTTATAAGTTTGACAGTGAATGAATAATAACTAAACTTAAATCATTTTCTAATTTTTTAGCAATTACGTGTCTTTAGGTTTAATTAAAATAACGTGATATCTTTTTAACGTACAATTAGAGAGAAGTTTATTATCGGTAAAACTTAAAATATGCTGTACGTGTTTATTTGCACTTTGTGCGTATTACGAGAATAATTCCCACAAAATATCCTTTCGCGTATTGTTCTATTCTGCGACACAGGTGGACGAGGACATGTGGAGAGCATCGTGCGCACGGGGATTCGCGATTTCCAAGTGATTTTATTTTCCCTAAACTCGTCTCCCGCCTTTCGCGGCAGTCCTTAAGCCGGGTTATAAATAACGGCTTATCTTTTGTCGGCTTCAACGCCGCCGCGATCCCGCACAAAGCCAAACTCCACCCCTCCTATGCGAGAGCCCTCTCCGCCACCTTTTATGCTTCGTAAGGGGTCGCGCGCGCGAGAAGACGCCTCCTGAAACGTGCACTCGTAATTGCTTTGGCGTGTCCCTAAATCAAATCCCGCGGTTTTTTCCGCATTGAAGAACACCTACGTGTGTTTTGCGGAGAAATAAAGCCGCGGTCACAATAAACTTTCATCTCTAATAGCGCATCGAGGCAAATCAAAGTTCGAAAATCGTTCAACCATTGTTTAAAGCATTTTGACTAATTGTAAGTATATTCTTGGTGTTCCGTGCAATTTCTAAAAGTGTGTGGAAATAATTAATATTTTATTTTTATCTCGTGTTACTGTTACTAATTATTACCTATTTATATATATTTAAAAAAAATACAATTTTACTACAGCAATTTATAAATTGTTATCTCGTTATCTGCCCGCCTATCTCAACGTGATACCGCGAAGGATTGATCAAGAACAGTCCGTTGCTCTTACGTGATATTTATTGCGCGATATGATTCTGCTGAAAGTAGTAGTCTACGTTGCGATTCAGATTCGGCGCCTGTAAGTAGTCAGACCTTTATGGCGCCGCGTACTTAGACTTGATAAGCATGATTAAACGCTAACTTATTCAAAAGTAGTTTCATATATAAAGCTGGTGATTTCGAGTAATTAGCGACGAAATACCGCGCGTTACGTGCTCGACTCCTATTAAACACGACTACGCGCGCGTTTTACGCGGAAAATCAGCGCGATCCCACGGCACAGACATTTATCGAGTTGTCGTTTAAGCGGGTTGTTGGTTGACGGCTGTGCGCGGTGTGGAAGTAGCTTAAGTAGCTGGATTTCTCGCTGATATTTGAATGGATGTCGGCTATTTGTGGTTCACTGCGTCCTTAACAAGATCAGGGACATTGAGGCACGGCACCCCCTGAGGATGAGATGCACGGGCCGCGTACAACGGGTTGGGTCTACGTGTATATGTGTGTATACGGTGCGCTCGCTCGCACATCTGTCGGCGCTCCCAAACCTCGGCGAGAGAAGGACTCGTCCTCACCAGACCTCAGCATCCTCAGTGTTTCCGTCGCATTGTCTAATCGCCTCCCGGTTCCACCGTCCTGTGTTGCCCCCCCCCCTCCTGCCTCTCTTTCCTTCCTCTATCATTTATTGTTGCTTGCCTACTTTACTTTTGTTCTTAATATCCATACTTTTGTATCACTCTTATGTATGAACGAATAAATATCTCTGTAACTAATGTAGAAAGATTAATTTAATCAACATTTATGTCATTGTTAAATATTATAGAAATAATTTTTGTAACGTTCTGTTATCTCGTGGACATCTCTCTTAATTAATGTTATTAAATCTGGAGTAGTTCATATTTTCAAGGTGTGTTACATTTACTTATATACTTGAGAACATCAAGAATATGTCAACCAATTAAAACTTTTAAATATGCATCGTTATTTATCCTTATGTCTATTTAATAGTTTATATTTATTCACCAAAATGTAAATTGCTTAATGTCTTTTAAATATGCAAGAAATACTTTCACAAAATACAATAAATTTTTTCTATCCCTTTCTATTCTCTTTCTCTCCCTTCGACACGTTGATGTCTTCCCTCATTCGTATTGCCTCTCGCAGAGGTACGATTCCTCGCCCTCAGTACGGACCCGCATTCGAATTCACTGCTAAGTTTGTCGATAAGTACGTGGATTGTGATTCACTCATCTAATACACGGGGTTGTTCCCGTCAACGACTAAAGATCGCGAGGGAAGGAAGCGTGGTCGTGGATGAGGGAGGAAATTCGTGCTCGATTAAGAATAGACAATTCGCGAAGTTGCAACAGGATTAACCATACTCGCGTTCAGTTTCTCGCGCAATGCTTACTTCATCACTTATATTCAATAAAGAGTTTTTTTTATATCCGTCGCAAGCGTGGATTATGCCGCGGTGACGATAAATGGGAATCTTCATTATTGTGCTTATCTATATAGGGAAAAATGAGTTAATTATAACAATCGCGCTTTGCAGATAACTCCAAAAGTTTTTAGCAACAAAATTGATAATTATTTCGTAATTAAATAGCAGAAGATTGTACATATCGGGTGTATTATTACACATCTGCGACGTCCATCTTCAGCATACGCCTGATGAGTATCTCATTGCCGGCACGGCGGCGTCGATGGTTGCTCGACGTGGATGAGTATATTTCACGTTCACGAGCGCGGTGCTCCGCGCTATCTGGAAACGTACAGGCCGACATCCGCGTCGCGCGCCTAAAGAGAGCAGAGAGAACGGCGATGCCGTACGACGGGCAACATGCCAATCTTGCGCGATGCCTTTTATTGCCGCGATAAGCGGCCGTGCTGTCCTCCCCCCCATCTCAACCCCCGTGCCATGCCGCGCCGCGACGAGACCGGCAAAATGTTACGAATGTAATCTTTAACTTCTATACGCCTTAATGGACATTTTCTCGCCGTTGCGGCGCGTGTTACGCCGCGCCCGGCGATCTTCACACTCGCAATGTTTGACAGAAGGTGCCTTCTTTATAGCCGCGGCGGAAAAGAAACGTGATAAGCTCCCGTCAACAGGCCCGCGAGCTGTATTACGAGAAACGATGACGATGGGCGCCTGAGATAAATGCCTCTTAGCATTTTGCTCGGCGATCGCGATAAGTTCGCGGATAATTCCATCGTTTAGTCATTTCGAACGATTTACTTGACTGTAATTTTTGTGGATATATAACGCTTATTACTGTTTAATAATTTTAAGTTGCTAAAGATAGCATTTTAATTAATTTGCTCGACGCATTTGTTGCACTGAATTTTTCACAATTCTTATTTATATTTTAAGTATGCTGCTTTACTTTAAAAAGAAAAAAAGAAATAAGTTTTTAATTAATTTTCTTGAACAAGATTAATAAAAATTTATTGAAAGAAATCAATATTCTCGTATTCGGTAGAGATATTATCCGGAGATTTTGATGCGCCGCGAAGGCGTTTGTTATTTCTGATTATATTACGGTTGATTTCTTGATGTTGTAACAGGATGTTCGGGAAGTACGGCGCAGCGAGGCTTGAATTACGCGAAGTCTCGCCAGTTCAGGGAGACTTAAAAACTTTGATTCATCTCTACCTATAAACCCCGTTCCGGGGCAGGACTTCAAGTTCTTCCTCCAGATAAAACGCAGCTTGGCCCATCACCGAGCAAAGAATTTAACGAGATTCCAGTCAATCTTACTCAGAGCAAAGTCCGCTTTTGTGTTAAGCGAAATTACTTACAAAGTGTTGAAATAACGCAGAGATATAGAATGACGGCGTTAAACAATTTTGTGACGAGACGAGAAACTTCACATTTTTCACTTCCCATTACACATAAGAGCGTTCTAATTTTAATGAAGACATCGATCAACGAAGTTAAATGAAATACCGTTAATTTGTCGGATCGCGATAAATCTCCGCGAATGGACAAGAATTTCTGGCCTCCTTTATTTATCGACGGGCGGGCGGTTTAAGTTATAGATGCAAATTAAAACGCTCATTCATCTTATGGTAATTACACGGCTGGGATTTGCAAATCCCTTGAACTTTCTTCTAACTTTCTCCTCCCGTCTTCACTTGTGGCAAGCTTACACATCGTTATAACGTATCAATGTGAATTAAGAAGTTCGTTGCATTTTGCGTTCGTCGCGAAATAACTTCAACAATTTTATTTGCACCAAAAAGAAATAAAACCTCTTCCAGTTTAATTCGAAAATATTGTTGCGCGCATAATTATTAATATAATTAATAATAATGATTCTAGTAACGATATATATCTATTAATAATATTAAGGTGGCAATTATGTAGATAATAGGGGACAGATGTAAAACTGCTAAAAACAAGAACGAATTACATTCACGGTTCGCCGTTATCTCAAATGCACTTTGTCAGATTTGCCTGGGAGTTTTGCATTCAAATACAACACGGCGGAAAATCGCAAGATGATCCCGCAGGTTTATCTTAGTTAGAATAGAAGGGATTAGGCGCCGGCTTCTCGCAGGCAGCAGTTATTTTCAATTATCCTTCCGCCCCCTTCGAGGCTGCAGCTTTTCCCCACCCCTCGGTCGTTTCCTAGCCGCCTCCTGGTCCGCTCTCGGGGGTGTGTAATGTATGCGAGATAAAGGCCGAAGAGGCGCCGTCGTAGACTAAGATATTACAGGGAAATGGTATAAGGTGTGGAACGTGGCGCGGGTGGAGGTGGCTGGCTGGCAGGTTCCCCGCGTGGTGGAGAGGGCAAAGGGGTGCCCATAACTTATCGCAGATTTAAGGCTCTTAGACTTAAGGGACTCTAATAATAATATAGCGCCATTCCGACACCGTTATAAGGAATTGCGCGTATAGCCGGAATTGTGTACTTCGGCGGAGTCCCACGGATCGTGGGACGTGTGTGCGTGTATTTCCGGGCGTTGTAATATCGCCGGTCGTTATACGTACAGGAATAATTTTTTATGGCGTTGCCACTGAAGCGTAATATATCTGACAACTACATCGTTAGAATTTAAACAAAATTATTGAATGGGGGAAAGTAGAGTACGAAAGGAAATGGAGAAATTTGTGAGAAAGCGAACGTGAGATGTTGACTTTGTTCAGAGAAATGTGTAAATTTTTAATATAGTCTATACGGTTTCTAAATATTTATATCATAAAGTGCTTAACAATCTACACGGTTAAATTCGTGACTTGTGTCTATTTTTATTTTTAGATTTTAGAAACCTACATTTTATTCATATTCCTATTTTCTCGCGTATCATGACAAATTGCTGAATGTCCCGTGTGTTTCCGAGTGTCTTAGATTTTCTCACAAGACGTATCCGAAGGTACTGGGTCGACACGAGTTGGTACAACAACGAAAGGTATACGGTCAGATAATGCAAAGAAGGCAGAAGAAGAGAGCCGTTGGGCAACGGAGGGAGAGATTTAAGATGGCGCGGCGCCGCGGTAAACAAAAGCCGCGATAAATTTCATAAGTCGCCGAATTAATAAAAGATTACACCGCGGTTACTGCGGGCACCCGCGAGATAAGAAGACTCTCTTGGCGGAGCCTCGAGACCGCAGCTAAATCATCGGATATCTTGCCCCGTGATACATAAACCACCCTTCAGGCTTACTACGTATACGTTGTACACAACCCCCGCGCGTTATCTTCGCCGGGACGACGATGCTCCGACTCCGCGATATAGTCGATCCTCAAAAAGAAATCCGGATGTTGGTTCTCTCGTGACGTTTTCGCGAGAAATCGCGGAAACCGCGACACGGTTGATATACCTAGCGAGAGAATATTTGTTACCTGAAAATGCTCAAATTAACAATATAGATTTCCCAACTACTGCAAGAGTAACGTGAATTAACACCTGATCTGTTTAATTAATTAAAAAACTAGTTACATTGTGTTATCTTAAAAAATATGAAAAAATGTGATTTACAAGTATAACAATAAATTTTAGATATTTTAGATAGATATTATTTATCTAATACGTTATTTTTTGTATGTATTGTTTATTACAATATCCGAAGAAGAAGAAGAAGAGTGTCTGATGGAAAGATACAAGCAATAACAAGAAGCCTTATAATAGATACAAGTGGGCCAACCTCATCTCTACACTCGACCCTTCCTTCTTGGACTAACGGTTTAACGTCTCTTCCGAAAGACAATTTCTCGCGCGAGGGGCGCAGCTTTCGGAATATTAAAAATTCCATGTTTACGTGGCTCTAGTGGACTCGAACCTGGTTTCTTATATTACGAGTCTGGCGCTCTACTAGACCACCCTGCCGCCTTATGTATTGTTTATTTCGTAACAGATAAAAAAAATATTTATTCTACAGTAAAAATTTAATAACTAATTAATATTGTAATTGTAATAAAAATATTTATGAATAAAGAAACTTATTACTCGAGTACTTTTAAGAACGGAACGATTGGATCTATTTGAATCTTCTGCCGCATTTTTGTTATTATATAAACTTTTATAAGCTACATAAGAGATGATTATTACCGCGGCAGCACAAATTGATTCATTCGTGCGCGACGCACCATAGCGGGATCTCTATATTTACTTACTATTACGGGATAAGACGTAGCAGGAACTGATGGACAAATATATAGGTCCTTTATTAATTGGCAAGCAGGACACTTTGACAGATAGCTGGGGATGGGTGGAAGACCGAAAGCTTCGCTTTGATGTTCGAGGACCGCGGTCCATTTCATACTGCAAAGCTCAATTAATTAATTGGCGAGAGAGTGAGCGCGCGCTTACGAGTCCGACAGTTCCAAGACAATGTTAAATCTTTCTTCGATAAACGATTGGCGCAATGTTTTAACTTTCGCGTTTGCGCGACTTGCCGAGGCGACGCGTAGCGCGACAGTTAAATAGAACCTTAAATAATCCATAGGTCACGGATCGTTCGTGCAACTTCGTGAGATAAGATCCTAATCTTCTGACCCAGGCTGGAAACGTTAGATTGCGAAACGGGGATTCCGGCCGTACTCGTTTGCGCGACTAACTTACGATGATAAATTATTAAGGAAATCAGTAAGAGAGAAACTCTAGACTTAGCGAAGTGAAAGATATATGCGAAGTTTGTACTTCAGCGATTATCTTCTTTCAAATTGACCTCGCGACATCGTCGCAATTAGACATACTAAACCTGGATATCTTCACAACTTTCTTCCGCAAAAGGAAAGAAAATTTGTAGTTTGACAAATTATATATTATTTACTTCAAATATCTTAAAGACTCTATTGTTAAAATCAAAATATCAGAGGTTTCGGAGTAATAAACTCTGCCAAAAACACATTTTACACGTTATCAGTTTAGTAACAGAATACAGCAAAATTGAACCGTACATACATAAATATTAATCGTCTACTTGCAATATGAAATAATCAATAGAATTTTATTATCAGAAATATATTATAAGATGCAAATATAATTTACGTCTTCATCTGTAACTCTTTATTTCCTGCTCATTATCCTTCTACTGTATCAAAAGTCTCTATCTTTGACTTCTTTTTAGGGATGACGAGATTTACACATCCGAAGTAACACACGTGATCAAGATTCATTATCCTCTTTCTTGCTCGCTCTTTCGCTTTCTCTCGTTTCGCGATTTGATTTCACCGTGAAATTAACCGGCGCGATCTTTAACGCATCGATTTTCGAATATGACGTCTCCAGCGAATGTTCGTTAAGCGTTAAGTCCACGGTATTAAGACACGGTGGACGGCGAGCAAGAAGGAGGAAGCCCGCGACCGATGGCAGGCAGAGGAGGAGAACAAGGGGGACGTGCGAGAGCGGGTCGAAGGAGGAAGAAGACGAAGAAACGAGCTGAAGGCACAGTGGCGGCCACCAGAGGCGGTGATCTATGGTGGGATTACCGGTGGCGGTATTTCTTCATAACCGTTTCTCCGGGTCGCCTCTCTCTCTCTTTTCTCTTCTTCTTACCCACTCCGGCCGTCCTCTTCGCCCCTTCGGGGGCGACGTTCTCTCCTGGCTGCGGCTGGCCCCAGCAGGTTCTCACCGCGAGAGAAGCTCCACGAGCTTCTTCGGCACTGCCTATATCTCCCTACGTCGGTAACGTACACGCCCCCGCGCGCGCGTTCAGCTCGCGGGGGGTTGTATCTTAATAACATTCATGAGCTCAGATATACCCCGCCAGATTTATTGCCCCGGCACCCGCGGATTCTGCGAAGACCTGCGAACCGACCCCCCCTCCGCCCCCCTCCCCTCCTCTTACGTTCCTTGGTCTTCGCACTTCGCTTCCTTCGTTTTTCTCGTCTCTCTAAGATCACCCTCCTCGTCTCTTGGCCCGCGATTTTGCCCTCCTTGTATATAGATGAACGTAATTTGGCCGCGACTGAAACTGTAAACCGTGTTTGATATAATTTAATAAAAAAGGGTTACGATTCTGAAACACAGAGTGCGGAAAGAAAATGCAGCTGGATATGTTTCTTTAAAAGTTTATAGGAAATGCAAATAGAATTAATTAAATTATTAGACTGATTTATAATAAATAAATAAATAAATATTTAAACGAAATAAAAAAATGCGCAGAACTGTGGCACATGTTTATAATTCTATTGATGTATATTTCGCCAATAATCAGTGTTAGTTAATTTTGTTTCGTAATGCTCTCAAGCACTTCTGCGAATCCCTCTCATTATAAGACTAAATTATGTTGGGTCATGAGTGATTTAGTGACGGTTTTCATAAACGAGTCCCCGATATCGGTTTTAAATACCGCCGCGCGCGAGCTTTAATTGGGTCAAACGCGCCGATGGAAAGCTACGTCGTCTCCGCGTGATACGAAACCACTGTGGCTTCGCTTTTATCCGTTTATCAATTGAGTCTCTCTCCCCTTGAGACACCCTTACTACCTTACACCGCCCACCCTCCGTGCCGTGGCAGGCGCCGTCGACGGCTCTGTGTTTCGATATTTATGGCTCGCTGTATATTACACATGAATCTCCGCATTTCCAGCGCCGTTGTGTGTTCGGCATTAAATGCATAGCATTAACTATTATCGATTCAATTCGATCGACTAGCGACTGGAGCGAAAAGCGAGGCACGTTCGGACGTCACGTGTTTTATTCTCCCTCGCAATTTGCACAACAATCGCCGGGGAAATAGAAACGAAAGTAACGGAAAGTCAATCGAATATTCGGTACGCATTACTGTTACATTACTCCGTTAATTATAGAATTTATTATTATCATCCTCGTGACTACACAAGTTTATTGGAATAATTAACGGAATAATTCAAGCGTGACAAAATTATCAGCATTTATTAAATTTAGTCTCTAAATTATATCATGTTTATTCCAGACAACTGAAATTAGTAATAATTAAATTTCAATTAAATAAGAATTCAACATCAAGTGTGTGGAATATTAATTCTCAGTCTTATCGGTGAAAATTACTCGCTGCTATTGGCTTACCGATTTATTTTTTTTAATAAGTTGTTGCGTTTGAAGCGACTTATTAAAAGCGCGTGGATATTTAGAAGAGTAAACTATTTCCGAATTGTAACCAGGCATTTCCCTCTCCGGGAGACGAATCTCGAGCGCGGGTTACATCGCGGAGGCGCGTTTGCGTGCGCGTTCGTCCAACGTGTGTCTATGTGGGTGTAGTATAAGCTCCTCTCCTTGCTGCGCAAGGCAATACAGATTTATGTAAGTATTTAGCACGGGCTCTTTGCTTTATCGCGAGTCGCCCAGCCAAGACGTCCTCGGCGGCCCGGCTCGGCGTACCATCGTCCCATCCCCGGCCTGACCGTCCGAAAATTTTCAATTATTTTTTCTCTCCTCCTCTCTTCGGCCTTTTGCTCTCTCCCGCGGTCCCGTGGGACACCCGGAGATGCCCGACTGCTGATCATCCGGCCGTCTGGACCGTGAAAGAAGCCTAAACCGCGCTTGATATCGCTGTCCCTACGATTGCACGATAATCGGTTACGAAGAAATTTTTTTTGTTGGAAATTGAAGAAACGATTGTTGAATAAATTCGTGGACGTGTAATGTATTTTGACTTTCAAATATAAATAAAAAAATGAACCATGTAATAGCCATCTTTTTTAAAGAAAGAAGAAATTATGGAAAAAAGATGCATCAATTTGAAAAGCTTTAATTTTAAAAGAAGGATACTTTATCGAGTGTATCTGCAATATTAATTCATAATAAATACCATTGGAAAAGCAAAACGAAAATATATAAAAAATATATTTTTAATTTTGATCTTATTATGCAGTAAAATAGACTAACGGAATGTTTTGATACATTGATTTGGCTGTAAAGCTAATTATAAAAGGATTATAAATATTATAAACATTACAGAAATGTTGGATATTGATATTCCAGCGGAATATCCTTATTGATAAAACGTAGTCGGTCGTCGAGCTTTAAAAGGATAGCGTCGCCTTCGTGGGCTTCACGAAAATATAGTCAGATATTACACGTGTAATGTTAAATCCGGCAATAAATAAACACGGGGGTAAGAAAGATCGCCCGGAGTCAGCCGGCGAGGAAATATGTGCGCAATATCCTGATCCTTCTCCACAGTTAGCTCCAGTCGCGGCTCCCGTGCGGAGGATACGAGGATCAAAAGGACGCGCGCGCGCCTCTGCACCGGCACGAAGGATTCTGTTTGGCCAACCATGAAAAGGCTAAAAGCCATCGGTATCAGCAACCCCTCCGTTCGCGAATCCTGATCTCCTTCAGGAACGAAACTTAAGCCGCACGGCGCATTCCTTCTGATCCCCGAAAAAGAAGAACTAATCAGTGTCCTCGAATTTATCGAGAGTCTCGGTACACACGTGACATTGATCTTCATCCCCCTTGCAATCCCCGTGCTGGACGCGGATGTGTCTCGTTCAAATCGATGTTCGGACATTTCGTTTCGAACAGACGTGGGCGGAAATAAAATTTAAAGAGAACACCCTTCGCGTTTACTCCAATTTGTTATGTCCATAATTTGCACGTCGCTACTATGTGTTCTTGTGATAAATGTAAAATCCCTGTCATATTTATTTTTAAATTACAAATAATGCTTTAATTTAAAAAGATTTTAAACTATACGAAAACGTTTTATATCTACAAGATAGAAATCCAAAAGAGAGTTGAAGAATATCAGTGGAATACTGATTGTATAAACATTACAAAAAGGCGAAATTGATTAACGATGAACGTAGAAGGCGTAAACGGATTACTTCAAGTTGCGAAAGAAATCTTTCTACCGTGTATTGTATCCTAAATTTTACAATTCCTTTTCTTATCGGTCTATCGGGTCTATAGCCCACGGTTATACGCTTTTCCCCCATGATACACCCTCGTATCCCGCATAACGCGCTCACGTACATCAACAACCCCGAACCCATCCGGTGATCTATCCGCCTGTGAAGCGAGCTAATCGCCGGGGCCTCCGCGGTAAGCGCTTTCTTACCACGTGCAAATAACGGTCATGCGGATGCAGGGCACCGGTAGATCCCGCGCGGGTGCGAAGGGGGAGGGGACGGATGTGGCGGAGATGTTGGTGCTCGGTCGATCTTAATGCTGTCTTAAGCCCACCGGAGCGCGACATAAATTATGTATCGTCCGGGCGTAAGATGCCGCCAAGATCCCAGGAGCACCTGGTATTCCTGGTTCGGCTCACGGTTTCTCTTCTCCAAGACTACCCACCGTTCGCTCTCCATCCTCCGATCCCCCTCCCCTCGCCCCGGTTTATGTACGCGAGCGCATCCCTACCCCTATTCCTTACATCACCGGGGGTCCCTAAATTTTCTCGAAGTCTATAAGGGTTAAGGAATTAACTGCGGCTGCTGGCTGGACCGACCGCTCGGGCCTACGAGCTTCTGATACGTCGGGGTGGTTGCCTCCGGGGGCTTAATAACCGGGGTGAGGATCGCTCGCCGACGGGACGAGCGAAAGGGGGTGGGGTGAGGGGGAGGCTGGATGGTAGGAGAATCTTCGCTAAAGGCCATTACAAGGATTTCTTTTATTTACGGTCGCGAAAGGAGCTCCGAGCGTCGAGCGGGCTAAGTGGTATAATCTCCTCTACTTGTGCTTTACTCTCGCGATAGATCTTGGCCAATGACCGCTAAGCGTCCACTCTCCGAGGCTTAATACCTCCCCCGTCCAATCGTGTAACATTCGGCAGTAGATCAATTAAGGCGTCGTTGCTAGGTCCGGGCCGAAATCACGGTGGTATCACTACCGCGATTTCTGCTCCCTTTAAGCTCCCGTGGAATTAAGATCGATATTGGCTCTATTATTATGCAGTCTCCTTCGGTTTTTAAGACGCGCATAGATTCCGCGAAAGCTCTTCCCGTTCTTCCTATCGCGAAAAAGTTGAAGCTTTATTCGTGAAGCACGCTCTTCGGACAGTTTAGAGCATAAATATAGAAACGTTAAAAAATATTTCTTGAAACTATTTATTCTACTTCAACTAATTGCATCCATGTAATCTTTTGGATATCCTTAGGATCGCGATGAAGAATGTCTTCGACCAAACGTTATTGCTATGTTTTATTTCTCATAAATAAGAAAAGACGTTTCGTCCGGTTTTTCTTTCTTCACACGCACGATCGCATCGTCAGGAGTCGGTGCCGATAAATTAACGGGATTAATTATCCGACCATCGGATTACTTCGTAACGGAGAATACGGCCTATCCCTTCGGTGATTTTCCTTCCACGGCTCATTACTTTCAATCGTTGGCCTTCAGCCGCTCGTCCTCTTCTTCGCTACTCGTAATTTTTAGTATAGCCGGCGCAAGTGCAGGGGAGGGGTAGGATTAAAGAATAAGAAGGGGAAAGCGAAGTTCGTTTATATGACCTCATCAGAGCCACCCTTGTGAACGAATAGAGAAAGAAGTAATAAGAGGAGGAGACAGCCGGAGAAAGAGGGAGAAATGAGAGCGGGACAAGAAGATGGAAGCCGCGTCGCCGACCGTAGCATCCCTCAAGGATTATGAGGCCAATCCTGCGGCTAATTTGCGAGCTCTCGAATTCTCAAACCCCTCCGCTATCTCATGGACCTCATCCAAACCGCTCTCCGGTCTCCCTTCTAACTATTTTACCGTTGTTTCTTTCGCCTAACTCTCGGAAAGGAAGTCCTCTCTCTTGTCACATATTAAAGCCATTTCATTTACGCGAATTCCTTAGTAAACGTTAGAGTTTGTTCAGGAGATTCTCTAGCTGCTCACAACCTGAAAATCTCAACAAGTTTTACAACTACTTCCTCGTAAATCTTATTATTATTAAATCGCATTTATAAGCTTTTAATGTAATAAGTATGTGTATATATATATCCTATTATAATTATTCACGTTCAAACATAAATTGTGTATATCTAGTCGAGAAACGTATAAGCAATGAGAGTTATCGCATATCTCCTTTGCGACACATATTTTAGCAGCTATTTTTGTTATGGGAAAAGTTATGCTTACGAGATACCACTTGTGTCCGCGGTTGTGAATGAATAATTAATGGGAACAACGACGTTCTTACGCGGCCGGAACGTTCCACGCGCGTTCGTTTACAATCCGATTCAGCGACGGAGGGCATTTTCGGTTCTTATCAATCGCATCCAACAATCTAACCATCCTGGCCAACATTATCTACGGCGAAACGTCCGGCAGCCGTATGGAAACAGAATAGTTAGGCATATCCTAGCTGCGGCTGATAGCAGAACCGCGTGGCTCTCCCTCGCTCGCCGTCTCTCGCACCGTTTATATCATTCTCTCTTCTTCCTTCCCCTCTCTTTCCCTGTTTCTCTCTCTCTCTCTGTCTCTCTCTTTCTCTTCCACGAGCTCTCTGTTATTATTCAGGAACTTTGCTGACAGCTCCCCGGATAGGCAGATAAGAACGTCCTCTGAATGCCAAAGCATGCACAATGCTCCTTTGAAGCGACGTGTACCCACGTCTCGCGGATACTTTTCGTATATTTGATCGTGTGGGAATGCAAAAGGGTAATGTCTAGCTCGCGTTGCATCGCGCTATATTCGTCGGTCCTAAGTGATCCTAAATTCCCTTCGATCATTCGCAATTTGTCACCCGTCCGCAGCTCGTTTGCTATCGCGTAACTTGCAAGGAAACTTATTCCCGCCTATCGCTTATTAAATTGTAACGGTTAGCCGCTGCACGCATATTTCTACATTATATTGTGTTTTTCAAAAATACATGCAGCAAAAGACATTTTCACGCAATTTTAAAATGACTTCCTTATAATTTCAATTATTTTAGCAAGGCCAAGTCTTAATTACACTGCCAGATTAATTATTATTATATATTATTGTTACTATTAATTTAATTATCAATAATATGTTTGTTGTTTGTGTTACTTCCCCAAAAAGATTCTGTTTGGATAACATATCTATATATTAAAATATTTTAAAGATCGATCAAAAATATATCTTAATATAACAATGGCAGATTAACATTGCCATGGACATGTCTTGCACAGCAGAAATTTTATTACATCTACGTCAATGACGGTAGAAAGCTAATTTGAGCAAAACTGGCCATTTTTCATAACGATTTAGTGCGAATGGTGTGGTCTAAATTGTCTGCGCGCGACCTGACAAATTAAGATCAGATAGAGGGATGATCCTCCGGGCTGCTGACTTTCAGATTTTCATAAGACGTTGCTTCTCTTCTCTCCTCCGCTGCCATTTCACTGTTCCCTCTTGGTTCTTCGTACTCTTCGGCCCAGCAGCAATTTTCTTATCCGATCAACCAACCTGCTCTTTTTTTTTCGCTTCCTTCCGATTGAAGATCCTCGACGGTCGTACGAAGAAACGACATTCCAAAGAACGATAACAATAACAAAAAATAATAATAAATAAGTCTCGTTGCTTTACTTGTCAAATTTAATTAGTAAAATAATAAAGAAATATTCGTAAATTCAAAATTGCAATTCGAAAAACTGCATATAAATATTTGACAGCTATACAGTTAAGAATTAACTACAAATGTATTAAAAAAATATATTTCCAAAATTTCTGACATTATACTAATTAAAATTGAAATCTGATCGAAAAAGGAATTAATTCAATAATTTTATTAATTTCTATATTTTATGCATATACCAGACAAGTAGCATTATATTTGCATAACGCATCGAAACAAGATAATGTATTGTGCCCTAACATTGTGACCTGTAAGTTCTCGTCACTTTGAATTAACTGCCAATCCGCTCACCTTCGATTATGAATTGTGTTTTGCCCGATGACGCGGTAGAATCTGCACGACATTCGCGGATACCGAACGGCACTCGAGACAAGTTCCATAAATCCTTGTCTGCCTCGTTGCTGCTCCCCGAGTCGCGCTCGGTTCGGAAGGCGGAGCCCGATAATGATAACGAGAGGGATAACGGTAGGTAGGTACCTATATAGCGCGGGGATAAGAAGAGAGGCTGACTGCGGCAAAGTCTAGATTCGATGTTTTGCGAATGAGCGTCGACCCGGATGGATCCTTGTAAGACGTTTTAATTGGACAAATCCGCCTATCCTCATTAAATCCGGGACGACCCCCGGCGGGGGGGCCCACCAGGACGACAGGTCCTGTGCGCGTGTCGTAGATGACAACGATATCCCCTCGGCATCGTCTTTGCGCATCACTACGTACTTAAGTACGCGAAAGTCTTCCATTTCACTACGCATTTCGGAGCAGCGTCTCGAAAATCCGTATGTTACTATAAGGATTCGATTCTGCTCGGATAATCGCTTTTTATATCGAGTCTCTCCCAGCAGAATATTGATAACATAAGTATCCTACTATAACGATCGACTGCTCATTTGAAACGCGCCATCAATGAAAGCGGAAACTTAATGATAAATACGTTATCCTTCCGCAAAAAAAAAGGATATGTGCCGGCAATGAAAATAGCCAGATAACGAAAGAGGTTGGCTATCTTCTGCGCTCGGTGGATATTTTTTTCAACGCGCGTCAATACACCGTTGCTTCCGTTTCATCCGTTCTCTTTGTCATTCCCTGCCGCGCATCCGCGGTCTTACTGTCCCTGAAACTCTCGCGAACGTCGCGAACGCGAGTAGCGCGCCGTAGACAGATAGTAACGGCCGCTTTTAGAGGAAGACTCATTGACTATTGTGACGTTTGAGTTAGGGTTGACTCGATGACAGCTCGGCTGTCTTATCTTAGCTGCGAGATTTCGGTCGGGGCGGCCGCTTTGTGCATTCGTAGACTTGAAGAGACAGTATCGTTGTGCGCGCTTCTATTGCATGCACACGCGCGTGAACACAACGTTGTCCGTTTAGGCATGTATATACGTTATTGCAGGCTCTACGAAACTCGCGAAACACCATTTGGCGATTTATTGTGCTCGCCCTTTGCGCGACTAACGAACGAACGTATATGATAACGCTCTTAAAGCTCTTACCTCTCGATTTGTCCTTCTTGTGAGATGACGAGCTGTAAAATTGATAGCAATTCTTCGAGAAAGAAATTTTTCGTACGCTGTATCCCTGGAAATTGATTCAGCAATAATAAAATAAAATATTATGCTAATTTGTGATAAACGAACTTGTAATAAATTTGAAAATTAAAAAAATAATTCTAATAAATTGATATAATGTGTGTACAGGTTCATAGACGATCCATATTTATTTCTATTCTTCCAGTATTGCCTTTATATCGAGGTATAATTAATCGATACATAAATTAACCATAAATATTAATCGTCTGGAAATACCGTCATCGTTTTTTTTAATGCCGATACGTCCCCGCCAATTTGCACAAGGGCAGATGCTTAATAATATTATCTTGTCGTGACGTATACCTTTTATTCGACATCATCTCGTATTTACACTCATGAAAGTCCATAATAATTATATTAATCGTTACGTGATAATTACAATGAATGTGCGGCCGAAGTAAGCGTTTAAAGCCGCGTGTCAACGATAGTAAGGAGTAACAAGTCGGTTAACGATTTTTTTCCCTTTATTTCCGTGCTGCGAAAGGCATCGCCTCACCCGCGCTTTCTGTCCCTAGTCAACGTTATTTAAGGAAATTAACTAGTCGGCGTGATATGGATGCTGTTGCGGCGACTCGCCCTCGAACAGTGCCATCTTCAGCCGCTTATTCTTGGCCCTGCGGTTCTTGAACCAGAATTGCACGTTCTTCGGCTCCAGACGCGGAAACTTCTGGCGATAGGGCATCTTGTTCAGTTCCTCCGTGTACGACAGAATGAGCTACGGACCGATCATAAAATTCTTTTCAACGAATCTCCCGTAAGATAGGAGTTAAAAAACTGAGTAGCAATATTTAATCGGCAATAAAGTTAGTTGTAAAAAAATTCCAAGCAAAAAAGTTTAAACATTCTTAATAATTCGTGAAGTTTTATTAATGCACATAAAACAGAACGCGCTTTCTGTGCTACAATTGCTTTGATGTGCAATGAAATACTTTGTTCAGAGTGTTATTGTATCTACGAACGTGCTATTATAATCCACAGAAATTTCTCGTAACACGTTAATGTCACCGTCGAAAGAGAGACAAATTAGCGCGATAACAACGATACATAACACGTACGATCGATTTATACGTACCGCGTGGCTTGGATGAGTGCTCCGCTTAAACCAATACTCTAATCTCGGCACTTCCGTCACGGGATCGATGAACGTCCGGTTCCTCTTCCTTCTCTCGTCGGCCAGCATACTGGTGGGACAACCGGCTGGCCCGCGCGGCGGCAGATAATGCGACATGTACATTATACCGTGGCCGAACATAGGACTAGGCACCAAGGAGAATCCCGGCGGAATGGGGCCCGTGTGCCTGGTCTCGTCGTCCTCGGAACCGGAGGACACCCTCGCGTCCTCCTGCTTCACCGAGGATGGAGTCGACGTCGGTGGCTGCTGCTGATCCTCGGGTCTCGTAGTCAGGGATAGAGGACCGACCGGTGGACTGCTCGGTGGACAGGGTGACCCCGATGCCGACTGAAAGCAGCAGTTAAGAACCTCATCTCTTTGAGATTTTACGTAGAGTCCACAAGCCAGTATCGAGAAATATACTCTTATGCAGAATAATCTGAAAGCCTCAATTTTTATTTTTTGCTATTTTTCATCTAGTAAAAATATTTTTATTGAGAGGATTTCGAGGGGAGAGAGTTATCGCTTCTTGAAGCTATTAAATAATCCACGGCACCTTTTTAATATTGCAATTACAGTTTTAATTCTTCTTTCAGGGCGTACCTGATGCCTAGTGTCCTCCTCTTCATCCGTGCAGTCCTCGCTGACAATGCTGGCGCCTCTCGGGCTGAGTCCAGGCGGACTGCAGCCGTTCATGCTCGCTCTCTTCTGCGCCGCCCTGGCATTCTTGAACCAGTACACGACGTTGTTCGCGTCCAGCGGTTTCCTGCCGCGACGCGACTCCAGGGAATTCAATTCCGCGACGTAGTGCTGTATCTGTTCGCGCGACGGATGCTGATTCTCGGCGAACCAACGCTGGAGGCGCGGCAGCTCGAGCTCCGAGTCGAAACTGGTCCTCATCCTGGTCTTGTGCGAATACTGAAGGAGCGCCGGGTGCGGCGGCCCGATCGGACCGCCACCGGGTGGGATCGGGCCGCCGCTGTCCGGCTGCGGACTTTGCGTGTGATGATGGTGGTTGGAAGTGGGTGCTATTGGGTTCATACCGAGACCTATCTGTTGCTGCTGCAGCCACGTCTCGAAATTTCTCTTTGTCTCTTCCGACAGGTCGTTGCCGCCTCGGCAGAGGGACAGCAGGGTCATCTGTAAGAGGAAAGCAACGTGATCTTGTTTCAAAGACCTTACTCTTCTTGCTTGCATTAACTGTATAAAAGATTGATAAATAATGACGTCGATAATGACTGTCAAAATATTTTTGTTTTCTTGCTTCGCCTTTTTGTAAAATATATTTCAAATCTTTTTATTAAGAGACTATCAATTCGTAGTTGCATCGTAAACGCAATGAACAGTCATCTTGCATTTTGCTTTTGAGATAAGATACGAAAACAGGAGAATACTCGAAAGAAAATAAAACTGCTGGGATAGATTTATTACGTAAATTCACAAATTCTCCCCACGATCGATTTCTCGTCGGCTGGCTGTTGACGCAGAGGCGCTACAGAGCGATATCGTTTAGCGTCACCGTCGTCGTCACGGCATTAAGGTGACAGATTATGGAAAATTTCACGCCTCAGGAAGCGGTACGCGCACCTTATCTGGCCGATGATTTATAAGAACAAATATATCTCCGGGCTGGAAAGATCAGGCACTAGACGCCACTTTAATAACGCGGTAATCCGTCGCGTATCCCTGGCACCTTGGTAGCGTCAGATACGAAGACAACAATTATCCGGGCGCAAACGGCTTTCCGCTAGTCACCTTCTCGAATTCTCATCCGCCTCAGTTTTACGACACCGCACTTAATCACTCCAGGTAGGCAGGCCGTGGCGCGGAGTCTTGACAGGCAAATTCAAGATTTCAGAAATCGTTCGGCAAATAGTGGCACCACCGCTCGAAAGCGGAGCGGCCGGCTTATCTGACGACACTGTGAGCCGCGATTCGAGAGCCTGATTTACACGTATTTATTATTTAAGAGTGATTGCGCACACCAATCGGCTGATCCGTAGAACAGTGGTAAATCAATCGCGATCACGCCACCTTGATCAAACAATCCGCGAGATCGCAACAAGTTCGCGAAATTCACGACGCGTTTATCGGGTGCTGTTGCTATGGCTTTTGAACATAATTCTTCTATAAAACGCCAGAATTATAAGCGTTTAGTAAAACGAAAATTGATTAACCAATTTCTAAACTATTATTTAAATAAAAATTGTAGCTTTTTTACCAAACTTTAATAAAGATATAATATGCTATATATATAAGATATAGTATATTCATCGCCATCTTGATACATTTAACTTTATCGCGGATTTTATTTTGGTAAAGAAGCGGATGCCACAATCGCCAAATCTTTATTAAAGTCAACGTAATCTTTCTAACCCTTTATACACATATTTATGTAAAATGTAAGCCAGATTTCGCGATAAAAAATTTTGCAAAAATATATAGTAAATAAATCAAATGCCCCGCTGCCGCGCTATAAATACGGTTAAGCCCTAATCCTGATATATCAGGCGACGTCTGTTAACATCACTGTTCTACATTTCAAACTAAATAGGATTCAAAGCAGATTTTGTTGCTTTTTATTGTCTGAAATCGCGCTGACACCGCGATGATTTATGTTTGCCGATCCCAATTAATGCGAATTTCACGCGCGGAGCCCCCTTGAAAAGTATTTATTACCTTTCCGAAACTTTCCATTATCCCGAAAGAAATACGAGCGCTTGTACTTTTCAAAAATCATGTGTGCTTTAACGCACCTCGGTTTGCCTGACGGTGCATGTTATTCTAATTATGCTCTCCAACGAGAGCAATTTTGATATATCCAAATGCCACAAATTGTGCACTTCATCTTGAGTCACGATTACCAGAAATAACTGGTAGCAATCTTGTGATAAACATCCTTGCATCAAGATAAGGCTAAACAAAATTTGCAGAATGTAAAAAATAGTAAAATTTTTTCCATTTGCTTTTTAATACGACTGTAATAGGCATGCAGTTTTAATCTGACGCTACATTTCTGATTTTATTTGGAATTTAATATTAAAGATTAATGAAAGTGTAATATATGTCAGATAACGATATTCAATTTAATTCTTCTTTTAGAAAAAAAACCCTTGTCTTTGCAAGAAATTCGTGGCCAAGGGAAAATTTTCGAACCTTCAAGTCTCCTCACGGCGATAAAATGTAAGCGCGAGAGATGGAATAATTTATAATCTTTTGAAAAAGGTGCCGTTGCCGAGGAGTATCATAAGATACGTAAAGAGAAACGAAGAGGGGAGCTCGCACGGCGCGGCGCGGCACGTCTTCGTGCATCATCGTCAGATTAAGCCAAATCTATGCGAGAGACGTCGGTTCTCCATCACAGCGGTTCGCCATTAGCCGTCGGGCTACGAAACTCAAGCAGGAAACGTTTGCCAGGGAAAATTGGTAATCATAGACCACCGTGAGCGGCATTAAAGTTCGGGGATGGGCGGGTAGCGGGATCTTCAAAGAGAGTGCACTTAGATAATGCCGGCTCGGAGGAGGCGGCGGGGTACCGCTCCTCTTCTCTCCCCCCCCTCTCAATACCGATATCGAGGGGGCTTTTGATGAAGGCTGCGAATTTGGTTGAGTAAAGGGTAATCCTATCACACGCTACGAGATCTTCCGCTGTCGGAAGGGCACGTCTGCGCGAGCGGACGACCAACCCGAAAAATCGCGCGTCTATTTCAATCTTCGGGGAACGGAAGGGAGGATCCGCGTAATCGGGATAAACTTCCCGAGAAGTCATCGCGGAAAAAGATTTCACGTTAGTCGAAATTACGTTACTCGGTTTCGTCGCTAAAGATCGAGCGAAAGACGCTAGTTCGCGCAGCATTAATAAACTTTTGTCGAATCAGCTTTGCGAAACCGTCAGCGAAATGTTGACATTAAGTAAAAAAAAAAACCTAACCGTCGTCCACTTTTTCCTTAAGATCTCGATCGAGATATAGCTTCAGGAAAATGTCTGCTTTCGCTACTTTTAGGAAGAAGATAAACATAAATCGTAGCAACCAATAATAAGAATTAGCGCGATTAAGATAATGAACATTGCAAATGTACGTAAAATATTCCAGAATAAGACGAGTATCGCGATTGGGGGGAAAAGCTTCATTATTCGAGCGTTTCGATTCGCGCGCGGGGAACGAAAAGCTACCAAAAGCGCGGTGACTTCTCGACTGGTGATTCGAAACCAAGAAAGCATTTATTCAAGGTGAGGATCAGCGAGCCGCGAGCAAGAATCTACCGAAGATTACCACTTGCCGTTCTTACCGGGAGGTACCGAGGTACAAGGGTACCGAGCCGGAGGACTTCTTAATGAGATTAAGTGCCCCGACGACAAACACACTCTGGCTAGATTTACATTTTTAAGCGGTCGCGTCTTACTACGAATATTCCCTGCTCCGATCTCGCCTCCGAATGGCCCTTAAATTCTCTCGGTACGCCGTTATTCAACCTCGTTCTTCAAATAAACGCACCTTCATTACAGATTATATATTTTCTTCTTTTCCTGCGATTTTTTTTCTCTTTTTTATCTTCGTTTTTATCGGCACCGAGATATAAAAGAAAATTTAAAAAAATATGTCGCTCATTTAAGAACTTGAGAAAGTTCTTTTTAAAATAGTGTTCTGCAATTTTCAGACGCGAAGGATATGACTACCGAATATTCAGAATTAACTTATATTTGTAAAAAAATACGGGGGTTTTGTTTACATATGTTTGCATCTCGCTACTGTATCCATTGCAAACGCTTTTTTTAACATGTGCTTAATAAATTTAATGTAATGCAACTACGTGCGTTTCATTTTTTTTCAAATACCCATTAATTCCAAATATAAAAATATAAATTTCAACACCTAAGATCTCGAGACATCCTACCTCGTCCAAAGGGCACCCGGCGGAGACGAGAAGCGTATGGCTGTGCAACAGGAGCAACCTCAGCAATTTATTTCTAACCTCAGCTGCTGGACTGGGAGGTGGCGGCCTGGATCTGTACACCTGAATCTTCAGGGTCGCCACCGACGTCAATTCGGCCAGGATATCTCCTACCGTCAGTAGCGGTCCATCGGCGACCTTCTCCATCGGCAGAGGTTTCCAGTTACGTATAACGATGCTCCCTCTAGCACTTGGTATCAGATCACTAGAGTATCCCAGGCGAACAAGCGCCTCGCCCACCAAATCCTGTCAGCAAAAGAACAAAATTATTGTTGATGTCGTTTAGAAATGTTTTCATATATATATATTGTATATATATATCTCTAAATCCTTGTAATAATTTTAGTAAAAAAAAAATGTTTTTCTTTCTTAAGAATTCCTGACTTGTACAAAAAGAAACAAACCATGTTTGTGGAGAAGACTTTACTTTCTTTCTAAATTCAATTTGCTTATTATTTTATTTAAATAATAAATTTCTTAAAATAGGAAATATTATGATCTAAATAAGTTTCTCAGTTTTTTTTTTAACTACAACCATTTACGTTATATCAATAGATATAATGATATAATGATACATACTATAATAAAAGAAAATAATTCTTACCTGAAAGGGCATAGCTACCGGAATAATAACGTAAGAGTCCGTCTCCACTTGGGGACTTCGCCATTTTTCACGGCTGTTGCTCACATGGCTTTCCACGATATTGTGAATCGTCTCCACCACACAATGCACCGGCAGATTTTTCGCTGCGACAGACAAAAGAGTTTGCGTGAAGTAACGTCGACGCTCGACAATCTGCTCTCATTACGGGCAACAATGGAGTAACAAATTTACTATGGGTAACAAATTAGCTAACAATTACATAATTTTACGAACGTGACTTAATTGCATGTAATGTAAATCCTCGATTGAAAATTCCATGGTCGCTTTTGCCACTGGATACAAGCTATATAATTTTTCATATAATTACGTCGGTCTTTAATTATTTAATGTATTGTAGTACATTATTGTCTTACTTTTTATCAATATTTCAATTACACGTTTCTTTTACACTTTTCTACGCTTCTCACTATGATTGATCTTTAGATGATCAAGAATTAACAATAAATAATTTACGATTTCTTGAAAATGAGAGACCTTAGCCTAATTAATTTAATTCGGAAACCAAAGGTATCTTCACGAAGGCTCCGCGAAGTTCATGAATGCCTCAAATCGTCTCGTAGCTTCAGCTGAAGCACTAGCTTCTACATCCGGCTGACAATAGGTATAGTTTTCGGCGTTTCGGCATCCAAATTCGAGGGGCAGGATGATTCGCGGAGCGCGCATTGAAGATCGCCAAGAGAAGACAGGGAGAGAGAAGGAGAGAGAGAAAGAGAGGGCGATGCAAAACGCGAGAGGGAGAGAGAGAAGTTTAACTCCGGTGCTAAGCATATGCAGATCCACTCGTCTATCCCGAGACAATGGGACCTGTGCGATGGCACAATAGCTGCGATCCTTGTGTAACCCTGACTTAAGTCCGGGAGTCTATCCCACTCCAGGTCATAATCCCAGACTTCTGCGAAACCCGAGGAAATGGAGTGCGAGAAGGAAGAGAGAGGGATGGCGAAAGAAAGACTGAAAGGGAGAAGGGTGGAAGAGGGAAAGTTCCACCCACACAATTCCTGGTTGTGGTATATACCTATACTCATCCGTTAAAGAGCACCGCCAAATTTTCGATGAGATTACTGAACGCGCTGTTTACCGACATGCTCGTACATTTCGCATTGTTCGGAATGCACGACTATACATTTTTGTCAGTCGAAATCAGTGGATTAATCGATGTCACGTGTGTCCACCCGAAATGCATATCCCTAAAGGCAGTGCACTGCTGAAGAAATGTAATTTAGCAATTGCCATTGACATAACTTTTCAAACAACAATTTAATAATTTAAATAGAAATTTAGATTAATATTTAATTATAAAATGGCATTTAGTGCTAAAGTTACAATATTGTGGTAAAAAGTAATGACTTTATTTTCGCTTGGGATAAATCAACTTTGAAATTCATAGAAGGGACTATAGTAGAGCAATATCCCCGTAGTAGGAAAATACAGATGAAATTTTTCCTACAGATTTATATTCCTGACAGTAGATTGATATCAAAATTGCACTCCTCGCGAATATGATAAGCTAATCAAAGTGCAATATTGGATTGTACCCGGATTGATAGATAGGTCGAATGTCTCTTGATGGACTTGATGCAAGGCGTTAAGTCCCCGTCAGAGATGACCAACAAAGGATTTACTGCCAGCGGCATGATATTAGGTATTAATGGCCGAAACTTCCATCTAATACGCCGGGCATCATAGAGCCCGCTGTCCCTACGTTGCATAAGACAGGTCGTATCTCTGGCGGGTCCGAAGGCTGACCAGTGTCCACCTTAATCTAGGTACGTATAGTTTTCATTAAGGCGCCCCGTCCTTGCGTCGTCTTTGTACCGGGATCAGCTGGTTTAAGGTGGGCTTTTACGCCGCAGGACTTAATCGCGGGGACGTCGTATTACGCGCTCTGTTTATTACCGACGCGTCGCCGTCGTCTCGACGCGAGTCTACGATACACTCTCGCTGCCTGATCACGAAAGTATCCATTTATGAGATTTATCACGCAATTTAAGATCGTTTTTTCCATAAACTGAAGTAACGCCAACTGAAATAATTAATTGAGACTCTATTTCTATTTATGGACAAATTAAAAATAATTCCTAATATAATGTATTAATAATAATGAAGTACAATTCAAAGTGCGTTCTTTAATTGTTCAATTTATTTTTATACGCTGCAACAAAACACGCTAAAAATCGATCGTAAGGAAAGAAGTGGAAACGATGACAACTACTCATCCGCGAAATCTTTAATCTCTGCAACCGCAAAGACATTTCTCATTTCTGGTGCAGAACCTATCGGGCTTCCGGTTATCTTCCCGCACGACGGAAGCGTCATGCCGCTTCGTCTTTGACAGCTCTCGTCGAAAGATAAGATTCATCCGAAGGGCAACCCTTGAAGAAGCGAAACCAGTTTCTCTCGATGGTTCTTTTTCATCACGACGACTTCGTCTTGTATTTCGCGTTAGCGATTTCTTGTATTGTTAAGTCTCGCCGCAATCTATTTATCGCTGACTTGATGTACATACATCATCTTTTTGTATAATAGTATAATATTTATCTAAAATTACAAAAAATCAAGAAATATTTGCAAATATCGGAAATAAAATTATTAATTTCATTGATTAATCATATAAAAAGCTAAGAAATTTAAACCCGGAAGTAAGAGAAATGATAAATAGATACGTAATAATTATTAAAATTAATCTCCAGCAAAGGTGTTAAAAAATATATTCAAGACATATTATACTGAAAGAAAATAATTTTACAATTAAGGAATAAAGCTTCCTAATATCTCGTCTTCTTTTTATTTTGCAGAATCGTCCGTTTTGTGGCTGAAACGCATCGGACTCGTAGCACGATTACGAAACTCTCAACTTCGCAAATTAACAGACCGCTCAGTTCTGCACCGAGACGGTGCGGTGGTGCAGATACAAGATAAAAAGTTGGAACATATTTTTCAGCACCCCGCTATCGCCCACTCCGCACCGCCGCGATAATGGCCGCGTTCGGCACGGAAAGCGCGATTTGAAGGGGGTGCGGTCGAAGAATCACAGCCGAATATTTCTTTCCGCGTCTCTTCGCGACCCTCGTTTTCTCCGCGCGAGATGATTACCAGCGCGCTCCGAGATTACCGAGGATCTTTCTAAATCACTGACGGGAAAAGCACACGCCATTTAGATTCATCGACAGTGACGTTTCCGTCGCTATATCGGCGTGCTCGGATGCGATTAAACGGAGCGACGAAGGAGTGGGGAAAATAATATGAATTTAATTTCTCGGTGGCTTAAAACGAGGATAAGAATTTAGATTTTTAGTTTCGGTATTTAACACTTAAATTAAATTAAATGTTCAATCTAGGAAAAAGAAGAGCCATAATCCGTTCAAATGTTAGACCGTTCTTAACTTTCGTGAGTTGTAAAATAAGTCAATTTAAAAAATCTATAAGTGGTTTACATAAGTGAGTTGTAAAATAAGTCAATTTAAAAAATCTATAAGTGGTTTACATAACATTATACGTAGCTGAAGAATAAGCATAAAAGAATTTCTGAGTTACAATTCATACGTGAATGCATCAGCCACTTAACTAAATCGAGTTGCACTCGCGCTTATCAAGATAAACCTGTTAAAAGATATAAGTCGTTAAAGGACGTGAGAAAATTATCGCTTGTTTGACACCTTCATCTGAAATACCACGACCGAAGAGCGCAAACTCAGTGTCCATTCTGGGACCGTTAAGTCTTAAGGTTTCTTCTTCGTCTTGATGACTCGGTAATCCAAGACGACTCGGCTTAATCTCTCGAAATCGAATCAGGCTACGAAGCCACGTTCAAATCGTCCGAATAACACTATATTCTTCTCGGCTGACCCCGCGCCCGTGTTCGCCTCTGGTCGATCCGGTGCGCGGGCACGGCCGAAAAACCCAATTTGCAGTTTGCATGTCCAAAAGAAACGAATCGCGCCATCGGGATATCTGAGCCCCCAGCTGCGGCGCGGCGCGGCGTGCGGCGGAATTCGCGATCCCTGGAAGTCGGCTGCTTCCGTCCTCTCGGAACTTAGCCTAAGCGCGTGCACCAGAAGGAAAGTGTGGGTGGTTTCGGTATCTGGGGCTGATCCGGCGGATGTCGGTCTTTACAGATAAGCGACCGGCTCTTTCGAAGTCTTTATCTGCGACACCCGTCCTCTTTCTCTCTTCCCCTCTCTTTCCTTTCTCGTGCTTCCCACCGCCCGCCCTTCCGCGTCGCTTTTATTTTCCTCTCTCGCTAACGAACCGTCCCGGTCATCCGAGCTCTCTCCGTTAATGTCCTCGGTCCTCCGGATTAATGCTCGTCGAGATTCTACCATCGCGTCCGTTCTATTCGACGCGTTACATTCGATTGATTAAGGAACCGAGAGCTATCGATGGCCCACGCTCGTCATGTATTTATGATCAATCGATCGGAGAATACTGAATAGCTTCCAGCTTTCTCGGGCTCCGCACATTGCTTTGCGCAGCATGCAAAGCATGCCATTGTCCGTAAGCTCGCGTGCAATTTAAGCTCGTTCGGCGTCGCTAAGCTTTACGTCCGTTGAAAACAACAGATAAGACATAATTAGATAACCTTCCAGCTGGTGCTTATAAGATCACCGACCACGCAACGAAACCTTCTAAATCTAAAGTGTTAGCCGATTCATAGCGGCTGGATCACGCACCGTAGCCAACGAAGTATCTTAATAGCATCTGAAGTTACTCTCACATTTGTGTGAGCTAACTGCATCTAGATAGCGCGCAAGGAATATAAGATTAACAGTATTTCCGCTTGTTCTACGATATCAAATAAAATAAAGAAATAAAATTTCTACTATGTTCCGTCCATTTTTGTCATTTTTGGAATTTATACGTGCGAGCAATTAATTTAATTAGCAATAAAAAATATGATTTTGTTATTTACACCTTCAGAATTTATCGAAATATAGATAATACTATTGCCTAGTAAAAAAGTTACAATTTCTTATAAAAATCAATATATCTTCATTGATATCAATACACAATACTTCATTTTTTCGACTGTCGAGAAAGCGTGTGTAGTAACTGGAATAATAGTGTCTAGACTGAGAAATGGTTAGAAGATTACTCGTAAGAAAAAAAAACGGACATCTTCATTCATCGAGAAATGGATTCGGTCGATCCCTTCGCCGACAAACACGATCGCCGTGATCGCCGGTACGGCGAACGTACCCGTCGCTCGCTGGAAGCAAGGGTGAAAACTTGCCCTAAGATGCTTAGAGGGTAAGCTCTTATACAACGTGGAGAATAAGAGAAGGGTGTAGTTCTCCGATACTTTACCATCGCCGTTCTCCGTCTGCGCTTCTTCACACATACGCGCACACGTGCGACCGCGCGGCTCGCACGCACAACGCGTGATCGGTGCGTTTTGTGTGTGTGCGCGCGAGCGCGCGCGGGCACACGCACCACCGTGTGTCCCGCGTGTGCGGAAGATTAAAATTACTTCGGTAAACTGCCTCGCGGGACGAAAGGGGTGGCGCGAAGCGAGGCCCCCGAAGAGGGCGAACGTCTCGTAAATTTCTCGGCTAAGGAGCTTAATTTGGATTTTCGGTAACGAGTTATTGTGAACGCCAACTCATTGGGGGATGATTTAGGTGGCACCAAGGACAGGTTCCGGTCGTCTATTACCGCCGCGCGATAGACGGATTATTCCTCGGATTCTGAAGAGTAATATCTAGAAACTTCTTATCACCGTCGAGACGCGTAACCGCCTGTCACTCTGAAAAGTTTCTCGGGCGAAAGTCGTGGCGGTAGGAGCGGAGGGGGGGGGGGGAAGGGGAACCGCAAACGCCGCCACCGGGAGCTTCGCGCCCAATCTTCCAAATATTAACGCCAGAATCGGGAGAGACCTATCTTTGTATTAGCATATTTATTGCAACCAACTTAGGAACTCATATCACATTCTATAGCGCTACTTACAGAGACGAAGGGGGAAGGGATAATATCTCAATTTATACAGTTATATAGATATATAATATATATACTTGTTCTGGGGTAAAGACCTGAAGACCTAAATCCAATTCTACAATATTTGACGTAGAACCTATCTATGTTCGATTACACTAAACGCAATCTTAATATTAGCTAATAATAAAAAACTAAGTTTGTTTCATTCACCACTTGATGTTAATTATAAATGCAATCTATCAAAGAATATCACATGGTACAGTAATTCTAAATTTGAAACGAAAGGTCTTTATCTCTTTCGGGCGATGATTTAATTCAAGAAATAATTTAGGTGCAACGGATAAAGTAAGATAAACCAAAAATAGACGCGCAATTCGACGAACTTAAATGCTCCAGATTAGAGTGATCCCGGCGCATGCTTTGTGCCGGTGTACCCCCGCAATGTCGGTCGTAAGCGCAATGACGACGAGCGCGAACGAAATAAGAACGAAACGGCGTGCAATGACTCGGTCTGACAAGCTGATTTAGGAACAGGATGGAGTCCTGCGCGAAATCCTCAGAAGGAAGAGAGCTGATCCTTCCGGCGACCGGAGGAGTCCTGCAGAATGACGTAGTAATCCCGGGGGAGAGCCTCGGCCTTAGCCTTAGCTTAAGCCATGAGAGGGTTTGCATATACGTGGAATGGGGCCGACACTAAGACATCGGGGGGGCATATCCACGGGGCGGTGTGCACGCGTCCTTAAAACACGGATATGCGCGCAACGAGGCACCGAGAGGCGCCGTCTAATCCACGAGGGTCTCAAGCAAAACCTGAATTCCCATTGGCCGAGGAATACTAACGGATTTGGCTATTCCAGTTCGCTCTGACCGATCTGAAATATTTAGCTGGATCGACTTGGACTGGGGACAGGTCGAGAAGTGAGATCAAACAAGCTCGCGAGCGTACTCGGCGCGTCGAGGGATTATGGGTGCAAGACGTGCGCCACGGAGCGGCTCGCTCCGTGTGACTTGCATTTTTCGCGACGATCTGATATAATGAACACCGTGTTACCAACGTCGTGTTACTAACAAGTTGGAATCGTTAGACATTAAATAGCTTCTTAATGATCGTGTTTATCAACGTAAATTAATTAGAATTTTTATTAATCGAAAGACACTTTACGCAACTGGGAAGAATAAATAATAGGTGTAGTAAATTGCGTCACAGTGCGGTTTCCCCTTCAAACCTCGACGGCATTTCGGCGCGTAGGAGTTAATTGAAACATGGTTGCCGGTTCTTTTAAACAATGAACGGCGTTTTAGCGACATTGTGTGCTAAGATACGTAATCTTCGACGGTTTCTTCGGGGGAGTGATTAAGATCGAAGTGAGAGGAAGCGAGAGTGGGAGGAGCGGAGAAAACGGCAGCCACTAGAGCAGAGGATTCGTGATAGAAGGGTGAAGCCTGGGGGAAGGGTAAAAGGGGAGGGTTAAAGGGCTCCTTAGCGGAGATCTTAGGCAAATCCAGCGTGAAATCGCATCAGAACATCCCCCTTGCCAAAACCACCACTTACTCCTACCCATCTTCGCCCGGTATCTGCGGTGTATCCGCCTAAGGAAATTCTTACTCCTATTTCTTCGACCCTGGTCACGAAGGTCGCGGCTGAAATTCGACGACGTTCTCCCGTAATCTCGCGTGTCGCGTCGCAACCCTTTCGGAGAAAGTATTCCACGCGTAGCACTCCCGAATTCCTCGGGATAACGATTAAAAGTTATCGTTCTAAATCGAATGGGTACCGATAATAAATCGTAGTTTAATACTGTTCAGCCTGATAAAGCCAATTTTGTGATAGAGCTGCCTTGTTTTTTTTGGAGAAATTGATTCTTTCGGATTCACGATTCGTCATAACGAATTTAGAGCTTGGCTTATCTCGATCTTCGTTCGCCGTACTCCCGAAGGTAGTCAGCTTCTGACGAGCTGACAGTTACAAGCGGACAATTACTCAAAGCGCGCGCTCTCTTCCTCCCCGTCTTTTCCTCTCTCGTCGTATCTCGTCTCTCCGCTCCGGCGCATCACTCTCTCTCCTTCTCGCCGCGATCGCGAAGCATATCCCGGGCTCCGCTCTCTTAATCAAAACACGGAGAGAGAAAAGACATTAAAAGCCGCCGTCGAGACTCGCGTATCTCGCCTCGAAATAGAGTTCTAGCCGACCAGGGAAGATAAGACTCCCCCTCGGAGAGCTCCGCTCTCTTTTCCGGCGCTCTTATAGGATCGCTCTATATGCGCGCTCTATTATTACAATACACTCAGACGTGCCTGCCGAGAGAGAGAGTCGCGTGCGATTTCCACGCCCGGTGAGGAGATTATGTCAGACCCCGGCGAAACGGAAAAATGTTTCGGCCCGCGTGATAAACCGTGACAGATCAGAACAGGGGTCGCGAGCGGCGAAGTATAGCGGTCTTTTTACGCAATTTCCGTACGAGAGCGAGTCTGTGTGACATAACAATAGCGCGACGTTCGCGAATAACGTCGCTAAATATGTTATACGCCGTTAAATACTATCTGAAATGGTTTTCTGTGTCATCGATTAGCCTAAATGTGGAAAATGTATATGTGCAAATGTATATTTCTTGAAGAAGAGACGTCGAGGCACAGTTTCTCTACTTTTACCTGATTCACTTCTGTTAATCCTGCTGACATTTCGTATATCGTAATTCAATTTAATAATAACTACCGCATATGAATCGTAGAATCGCATAACGTATATGAATCTTATAGAAGTTAAGAATGGTGAAACAGAATATCTCGATCGCGTGACGTCTTTCGTGAAGTTGAGTAAAACAACGCAGCACACTCGAAAGAGCAATGTTCCACCGGTCGTTTCGATCTCGTTTAACGACCCGAAGATCCGCAAATCCATTCCCGCCTCTGACGACCCGAAATCGGCGCGCTCCGATGCAACGGATCGCTCATATCATACCAGGCACCGAGAGACGCGATCGTTAAGCCCGGCCACACACACGCGCGCACACACACACACACACACACACGCACGATCCAGACTTGCGCTTTCTTACACGCATGACGCGGGAACTCGAACTAGATCTCCGTTCGAATACATCCAGGTGAATACATAATGTGTAATCCCCGGGGTATGCGGACTCGGCGTCTTAGGCTAATCTTGTTAGGCCTTGTAAGCCTCCGGCTGACCCTATAGAGCAGACTTTTAATCCCTTAACACGCTACGCATACGGAGATTTTGCATAAGAAAGAAATAGGATTGTCCTGCCCTCGTCGAAGGCGACGAAGCGCGTCTTCCGTTCTGTCTCGCGCGCGAAGGGGCTGCTTTCCACATTCGGTTTCTATCAGTCGCAGTTCAACGGTTTGTGCTTCTATATACATTTCTAATTAGCTTTTCGCACAGCCCTGAAGAATCATTGGTCTGGAATGGCGATGACGCCATTCATCTTCGTTTCAACCGTTCTTTGGTTACATTAACAATTTTAATTAATATTTAGAAATTGTATAGAAGAAATGGTATAATATTGATTGATCAGAAATATATTCTTAATGCATTCATTTAAACGAACATTTTATCGTCGAAGCATCTTATGTTACAAAGCGTAATATAATTGTGGAAACGTTTATTGACTAAAAAACGAAATCACCAACATACGTGAATTTTTAGCACACAGTGGCGTCTCGTTATAAACCGCGAGATATTCAAACAATAAGCACTCTGGAAGAATGCTAATGCTTTTTGTTGATCTGCGTCGGCTATAACGTATGCGCGCATAGTGCAGCGATGCGCTGCTCCGCGAACGGGCGCGAAAACGCGCATGATGTTTCAGCAAGTGATTAATGCGCGCCCCACGCTCTACTATCCTTTCTCACTCCCTCTCCTTCCTCGCTGTATCGTGATACGCGGAATTGAAAAAGAAAGTAACAAAAATCAGCTACGCAGCTGTTGCGAGAAGCGGAAGACAAATGGATTCCCGGAGTACCAATCGTCGCCGGGTGAAACTTTAAATAATAATTAATGATGATTACGGCGTAATGCGCTCGCGTTCGAGAACAACGCCGATAAATAGCGGTCATTGTCAATATCATTTTAATAGTCGCGCCGCGCTTCACAGAATGGAAATCGCGGACACGTGTCTTATAAGGAGCTGCGATCAAAAACTGGCGTGGCTCTCGTGCAAATTCAATTTACCGGCGTTTCATCTCGACGCTCGAAGCCGAAATCGATCTTTCATCAACAAAACCTCAATCTTCCGTTTAAAAAAAGGATAATACATAATAATGGCGTTAATTAACATCGTCGGAAACTTCGATATCGAGGGCGATCTAACGATCCGATTAACCAGCAAGACAACGCGCTTTCCCAAAATGAAATTATGTGAAAGCGAGACGGCGAGTTTGCGTTGCAAACGACTTTTTCGCGACCGCGATAGCGGGCGCATTGTGTATCGCTATCTATGTAAAATTCGGTATGTATACATGTAGCGTCAGTTAACAAATCCTATTAAAAATAGATGCGGAGCGGCAAAGCCGAGGCCGAGCCGAGCGCGGCGTTCAACGGCGAGCCGACGTCGTGGCCGCCCCGTCAGTGCACAACACGAAGACGCTGCTTGCGAGACACCGCCTTACATTTATATTTATAAGAGCCTTAGAACATTAAGGCTCTCTCTGCCTTGCGACCATTATGAATGCACAATGGAGTCCAACGAGTCGCGCGGCTTCATCCCTCGTCGGGGATAATTAAAAAGGGAGCCAATTCGACAATTCGGCTTATGAGAAGCCTCCCTTTGCCGTGTAACTTCTTTACTCTTCTTATACATTTGGATAATGTATTGCGCGATATCGTATCTTTAAGGCTGCGAAAGCGACTCGTATTAATCGACGAGTAAAGTTCCACTCGCTTATTCAACTTATTATGCCTATGAGAATCGTAGGATTAATACGAGCTGTCGAGATTAACTCGTCACGTATTCTTGTGATTTTGATTATTTAATCTGCGTCAAACCATATCGGAAATATTTGAAGATATACCTTAAGAATTAAATTTAGTAATTGCAATTTTGTCATAATTAAAATAATATTGATGTTCACAATTATCCATTAGTCGTGTAAAATTAGCAAATAATAATATCAATTATTATCATATACTTAATAAATTAATAAAGTAATTTCATTAATGGTATATAAATATAATTAGCTGCTCTCCTCTTTTCGAACCGTGATCGGTGACAGTGGCATAAATCGTATTTAAATGGCTTATAAAAATATCTGATATAAATATAAAAATCATACTTTATTATAAAGATAGTAAACTATTTATGTCACACCAAAATAATAAAGCGCACTTTTAATTAATTTTATTAATCTATTTTAATTTGATTTATGCCACCACGCACACCATTTCGAATCTCGATGCACTTATTGTAGTCAAACCGCAGCGATTGATCTCAATAACAATGCTGCAAATAGATTCAAGTTACTTGTCGCGTCGCTTAGCCATTCTCAATGTTTTAATGATTATTACCGGTCGGCTGAAAAATACCTCCCGGCAACATCACCTGCCCCGAGTCTGAAAGAGGAGAAAGATAAATCGAAAGCAGGATGCAGAGGCGTGGATTTTCGCGGAGGCCGGCGAGTGAGCGAACGCACACGATTTCGCGCACACGTATACGCACGCTTTCGCGCGGTAACATACAGGAGAGAAAGAGGGTGAGAGAGAGAGAGAGAATAGGAGACACGCATGACGAGAAAGAGAGACGAGGAGAGGTTGACGAGGGTGGCGGAGCGAGAGGAAAGGTGAGGTCGGTGGGATCGCCGTATACCTATACGCATCGCGATATAACACGTCGGAGTTAATGCCACCAACACATCGCCGCCACCTTCGGGGATTATCCTACGGGGGATATTTTTGATCGTGCAATAATCCCTAATACGATTTACACAGCTCGTGCTCGCAGGGACGCACGCAACAGCCCGGCTAGCCGGTAACGATTCGGCCGGTTGCACCTGATCGTTATTCCAGGCGCCGCTCCGCGCGTTTTCGTTTTAATCATTAGAAGCGTTAACGCAAAAATATACACGTACAACGCCGTACATATTTTGTATAATAGATACCGGCCGCGATTCATTTCGAGCGGAAAAACGCGCCACGGCCGTTTCGTTAGCGACGACGGAAAGGAACGATATTCGCTTCTGTTGAATAGGTACTCTTGTGCGTTCGGAAAAGCGAAATTCTTTTCATTTATGAAGAATGTTACGAAAATGTTAACGCCGGATAAAATCGTGCAGAATCGTCAACCACGGATGGAAAAGCAAATAGAGAGAGATATATATACGCATACATATTCTTGTTTTTACGAATAGGGCGTTAAAAGAAAAACTAGAAAAAAGTTTACGGCTTAATTGTAATTTTCAATTGCGTATAGCGCTGTGAAATTAATGGGGCGATAGTATATTTAATGGACCTAATCCATGGCGAGAAGGGATGTCTCTATATGGAATATTAAATCACATTACGGTGATCACGCACATCAATTCAACTTTAAAGCAGATAAACTTAAATCATTGCAAATGTTGCATCCACTTGCTCTTTCAATTGTGCACAAGTTATCTGTCCCAGCTGCCGCATTCTTATGATTTACAAGATTACTCAAGTGCGATACTGTACAGTACGGCAAACGGGGAACAGCTGTAACGTATATATTTCTCGGTAACTGAGACATACGATTATTGCATCTTAACTAACATCTCAACGTAAATCAATTCGATACATCTATTGTTATGGAGAAACGTCCGTGCTACGTTAATTACGTACTTTTACACTAGACATTTTTCCGTTATCACGTCACTGTCCGTATTTTCGCAGCATTTTCGGGGAACGGCCACGGGCCGAGAAGTACCTAACTGACAGACAGAAGAAACCGCGGCGTGAGAAAGGATCTTCGATGAAATCGCTCGTTCCCTTCAGTGATTAAAACGCGCGCTAATCGCCCGCGCAGGTCGTTTCGAATCAACTCGTAAAAGAGCCGACGATTGCGAGCGACACTCCTCGCACGGTCGTTAGAACGCCGGATAAAGATAAGTGCCCGACCCTTCTCTCTGCGGCGGCGCGTCTCTCCTCCTTGTCTTCTTCTTCCTTCTTCGGCCGAAGATTAAGCCGGCACCCGTGGGCGCTGACCCGTGAAGATAACCGACGTGTATTCCTTCTTAAAGCCGTCGATCGGCTCTCCGCGCTGCGCTGCGCTGCGCTGGTATGGCACATACGTGCCTCGTCGCGCGCGTAAGCCGCGGCTTTTTTATCAACCCCCGCGCGCGCGGCACGGCTCGTTGCATCGCCGACTTTCGGATTTCCATCAGGCATCGCCGCCGTCGTTCGTTGCACTTTGATCCCTGTAACGCGTTCCGTCCGTTATGACGCGCGAGGAATCACGTCGCCTCGATAACGCGCGTTCATGGGGGGGAAAGAAGATCGGACGAGAATGACGGGTGACGGATCATTTCTTGCGACCAGCGGCACAACAGATTTTCCCCTTTGTCGAGGGACTGCTCATCCGTCGAGAAAAGGCACGTGCATGCGGATTATTTCGTTATACTTCGGCTTCAATAGCGCGCTCGAGTCATGGTCAATCGCCGATTTTCGCTGATCGCGCTTCGTCTTCTTCTTACGGGGGTTTTTAACAGCAACGTTCGAGGAACGTTCAAAAAGTGCTCTACCAAGTATATTAAAATTTTTATTTATAACGCTTTATGACCTACGGCTATTGTGATGCACAGCAACTTGTCTCAAAAAAGTCGTATAAATTATACTTACATGTATTTTGAAGAACAATAAAACTCTATTAAACAATGTGTCTTTTTCAATAATAGTAATTCATTTTATATTTCTTTTATTATTGTGTTCATTTTCATTTGTGAATTAAAAACTATAAAATAATACGCTATCATTAATAGAATATTTTAAATGCTATAAAGCGAACGAATCTGCCGTTTAACAAATTAATCCCAAGCAGTTGCGTATCTTTGCATATTAAACACGGCGCCAGTTTATTCGTAAACTCGACAAAAATTTAACAACTCACGCTCGGAATCATCAAGGCAAACAAAAATTACGTTCACGGATCCGATAACGCGATGAGAAAGATTAAATGCCGATAACGCGACGTAAAATCACACAAGTGCGATAAATAATGGCGAGGATTTGGTAGAAGAAAACGAAATTCTACCGTCAAACAGACGCCAGGCGCGTTTCGAACCTACAATAAGCAGCGGATCGCGTTATCGCGGCTACGCGCATCAAGGACGAAGAAAATCCCTTCCTGCTGATCCCGCGATTCGGTCTCGCGCGGCGACGAAGAGCGCGAAATTAATTCAACTCGCGCCGCGTTGTTCTCCACACATTCGACACGGCAATCGATGACAATCGCGCACCGCGGTACGGCGTTTGTCCGTGTGCGCGACGGTATAGTGTTACGAAAGTGCGCTTTTAATCCCCCTCGAGCTAAAAATCAATAGCGTGCCCCCTTGATGGTTAAAACCTCCCCCGGGATAAGCCCCGGGCTGGGACCGTAGTTAAATAAATCCTGGATCAAAGGATAAGTCCTACCTACCGCTCTCTCTCGCTCGCTCTCTCTCTCTCTCTTTTTTTTTCATTCGCATATACTTTCTCGCCCCTTCTCGCACGTTTCCCTTCCCTGCCCCCGGCATATCGCCCCTTCTCCCTTTTCCCGCGCTTTCCCATCCGCCGCGGATTATTGCCAAGATCATAAATTATGAATCTTAACCAGTTCGACCAAGTGAAATTATTTCTCATCCCTCCCTTCCTCTGCCCCTTTTCGGCGACGCGACGGGCCTGTCCCTTTATTCGGCACCGGGTACGACGGCTAAGCAGGAAGATCGAGATTTGTGACGGTCCCCATTCGACGGAATTAAGATCATGTTCCGTCCTTTTTTGCGTCCAAGTTCCTTTCTCCCCGTCGCCGTCGCGTCGCTCCCGCTCGACCCGAGTTTACTTATGCGCGCGCTTCTCTTTCATCGCCGTCATCGCTCGCGCGAGCTTTAATCTCGGATTATTTCGAGCCACCTCCAGGATCGGGGATTAATTCGAGGAAGAGTTGACTTATTTGCAAACGACGACGACGATGGCGCCTTTCCGAGACGCGCGCGATTACTGCGCGTTGAGTTTATCGAGCCTCGCGATAAAAATTAATGGCCACTTTCACCAAGGTCGATTAGCCGTAACCGGTAGTTCGTCTTACTCTTTATCATCGTTTAATTTTTACTACCGGAAGAGGATGAAGAATTAGTTGCGAGATCAAAGTTAGCCGACGACAGTGAAGCCGGCCGCGAACGATACAAGGATCCCCCTGATTAATGAATCCGCCGTCCGTCGCCGTCTCTCGGTGCGCGATTCGAATTTCTGAAAGAGTACACGGAGCCCCCCCCCCCTCCCACAGATCGTTTGAATACGCGACGGGAGCGGTAGAAAAGGACATCGAGATTTTCTAGCGAGCTTTCTAAGGATACTCGAGTCCTTAAGTCAGCAGGGTAGCATAAAAGGAATCGAAAGTTTGTACTACGCGCCGCAGGATCGCCGGTCGCACCCGAGATTTCCGTTGAATTCGAAGGGCTTTTTGTACCAGGATCTTATAGGATAGACGGCGAATCGTTGGTGTCTTAGCGGGAAGAAACGCGCGCCTGGGATAACTACCGGCGAGACCTCGCTGATCCTGGATTTAGACGGAGTTTAGGGCGTTTTCATATCAGGAGTTCATGATTACGCATTGACGCCTGTTCGCGCCTTTGTTCCTAATGGCAGGATCACCCGAGGGATCATCTTGCTTCCAACAATAAGTATCCGTCGTCCTTCGTATCGACCGAACGAAACATTAATTTTGCCACGGCTATGCAGAGAAAGATTGAAAGGATTACGTCGGTGAAAACACTGGAGAATGAAAAACTTAATTTTCACATCCAGATAAAATAACAGCATTGATTGCTTCTCGCAATCAAATTTCTTATTCAATTTAATGTATATATTAGTTTTTAGTTTTTACACACACAAATAATTATTCTTAGATTTTACAAAAATCACGATATTTTTCTTAAAATAATCAACGCGGACCACGAATTAATATTAATACTTTGTAATTAATACTTTTCTCAAAATGCTCGAGGATTTATGAGATCGCATGATACAGCACTGTTTCGCAAACAGCATGAAATATTACAGCGCAATTAATACAAAGGATCATATCGTATTTTAACATCGTCCCTACAGCACGTGATATCTCACTTACAAGCCACTCAAGATCACATTTGCTTGTCCTGGCGCGGAAAGAGACGCGCGTCTTCAATTTCTGACGTGCGGTGTACGAGGCTCCAGATTAGCGAGTTCCTCCACTTCCGTTCGACGGATTTGTCTAGATTTACCGGAGGTTTTGCCACCAGGGCACTATGACGTGAGTTTTCGCAATCCGTTCGGACGCCGTTCGACCGCTCGCGAGAGGATTCCGCCAAAGGACCCTCCGTATCCTGCCGCCCTGGTACCGCTCTAACTGTATATCCACTCAAAATCGTACCGCGGCTTTGCCTGCCTACGCAAGCCACCGGATTTCGTCTCCCATCCGCGTGCCTGTTGCTGGATGATGGCGGGTCATCATCCCTGTCGGCTCCCCACGATATCCCATGAGAATGTGGGTAAGGCCATCGTGTGACCTCTCCGTGCCAGGGGAGCATAACACGGGGAAAGGACCGGGAAGGAAACGACGTGTCGCGACGGGGGTGTCAAAGAAACAAACATTCGGGGCTGCTCGTTTGGTGGAACACCGACAAGTGCGTACGAGAGAGCTCGATATTATAGTTAAAGTATAACACGTATGCGCGAACAGGGAGAAGATTTCATGGGCAACGACGTGGACAGACGGTAAGCAGGAAGAAACGTTGAAATATCTTCAAAATTCGCGCAATATCAAGTGGCGTCAATCACATGGTAGTGTTAAAAGTTTATATTCAGAATTTAAAACGAGATCGAGACGGATACTTATAAACATTCGTATAGAACATATTCAGAGAAAATTTATCTGTGTATTTCGGTATCTCGATATTCTCTCTTTTATGTAACTAATAAAAGAAAAGATATATTAATTTATAATAAAATGAAAATTTTAACGGTTTAATTTTATTTATATTATCCTTCAAGATGCATAAGTTAGTACATGTAAGTTGTGTAAAACTCATTTTACCAAGTAAAATGATGAATTTATCCTTTCGTAGCTTTTGTAGATCTGTGAAAAGTCTGAGATAAAAAATCCACTTCTAATTTCTAACGTTCCTTCTGATATTTCAACGTTGCGTATAAAATCTACGTATCTTTATAATGCTTCTCTATTCTATTCACTTAAGAATGTCATTTCATAAGCAAATAGATGATTCTCGTATAATTTTATTCTCAACGAGGCGAGAAGATTCGCATCATATTTTCAAAGCGTCACAGAAAGTGTCAAGGGATAACAGAGAGTAGCTATATATACCTTTCTTCTAATGGTAAGATAGAAGGGAATTCTCCTCTTAAAATTATTAACATCAAGCGGTCGGTTCTTCGATAAACGAAGGGTTGTTCCGAGGGACCAGGAGAGCATCGACAATGATGTTATTTGTCTAATAACATCCGAACGCGGACGCGTCCGAATGGCGTCGGTATATTCTCGATGACTTCATTGCAATGATCAGGATTTCATTTTTGGTACTGGAGGTATAAGTTTGTCCGAGGTTTTCAGAAAGAGCGAGGAGGCCGACACATGCATCTGATTTGCGCATCTTTATCGCTTTCTTGCTTTCGTAAAGCTCCTTGTTCAAGTAGAATTAAAGTAGATATTGATATAGAGAGATAAAAGTATCATTTCAATTGCGCGGAACCGCAATTTTTCCGTCAAAAAAGATTCTAAATTTTTTACAGATGCCTTTCTTTTCTGTTTTAATTGTGCTCTTTTCTGTCATCTAATTAATTTAAAAAATTTTTATGTAGATAAACTTTATGTCAGATATCAATCGGCAGATCTGACTCACAAATATAATTTATATATTCTCTTCTCGTTGAGTATGTTTTTAAATTTATTAATTATGTGTATTAATTTAAGATATTTTATATTGATTTTTTTTTAATTTCATAACTGTGCTCGTTATAATCGTTATATTCGGACGTGTAAAACTAACAAATAAATAGTTAGCCTTGTAAAAATATGATTGCCAAGCACATTATTGAAACATATGTTCGTTTACGTTTACGTCGCGTTTCAAACTGTCTCCGTTGTAATCCATAATGAATTAACCAATCTCCGAGATTATATAACCCTGGGCGTTTTGTTTGGCGAGGCCGCTTTGAGGATTAGTAAGTCTAAGTCCTAAATGACGGGATTATATAATCCAGCGGATTGCTTACGTTGGGCTTACTCGAAAGATAGAAACATGGCAATTAATTTGACATCAATATGAATTTCATGCGTACCGATGAATGCACTTACGTTTATTAATTCAGATATTGTTGTCATAGTTATACTAAAAAAAAAGGCTATTGTATTATTTTTATTCTCATATTTGTGTAATTATATATTATTGTACATTTTATTGTATTTATTTATCAAGAAAAGAGTCACTGCGTTACAAAAATTCGTTAATTTTTATTATCGCAAAACCTAATCGTATATCTACCTATATCTAGCATAAAAATATACGTCGATGTTTGTCGAAAAACTTCCCAAGTGACTTAAATCTTTACGTCGAGATCAGTTGAGATGCGTGCGAGTGGTAAGCCATTGACGACAACAGCTCGCAATTGGACTAGCTTATTTTTTACTTATACGATGCAATATATCATTCTCGCATTAACCGCATTGCCCTCCATTTTTGTCTTCACAGAAGTCGAACATCACTTATTCGATTTGCCTTGTAAAACAATTAGGCCGAGATGAGATAATGTAGAGATCCCGAATGATACTCGGGACGACAAAACAAGAATAGAGACATAATTAAGACAGCTGACATCGAGACGTTATAGACTTGTCCTTCTTAGTTACGTCTCTTTATACTTTTTACGTCATCGTGACGGAACTATCTAGCTCATAATTTTGAAAGAGGACAAGTTAAGAAAAAGAAATATAAAGACAAAATGAGAGAGAGAGAAAGAGGCAAAAGTTAACTCGAGAGATTTATAAGCCCCGAGTTTAGACGCTAGATTCAAATTTCTAAGATTAAACGGCGATCTTTGAAACGAAAGCTACAACGCTACAACGATTCTGTATCGCTAATTATTGCTGCGCGGGTTCATCTACACGTATTATCCCCCTACTCCGATCAGCCACCGGTTGCTAGGATTTTTTTCACGACTCTCGTGCGTAAACAACTAGCAGGGTAGCATACGCACCCTGCTGGATTCCGCGGTCCTTCGGGAGTCACACAATTCGGCTGGCTGGCGGAGGGAGATAGAGAGCCAGAGAGCCGAGGGGCCGGGGGTGAGCCGAACGAACGAAGCGGATGCAAAGCCGGGGAGAAGAACGAAGAGGCGCGTCGATACGAGAGGGAGAATGAGAGAACGACGGTGCGGCGGCGGGGGCGGGGGAGAGAAGAGGAGAAGCTAAAGGGTGCGTGCGCGGCACATGCGTAAGAATGCCACGTCCTGCCGTCCTGCTCTCCTGGTCGACGGGGTCCTACAAAAGCCCTTATTTGGGTCACGGGGCATTTCGAGGGTCCGGGACAGGATGCGGGACACCTTCCTGTCGCTCCTGCTGTCCGGTCAGCGAAAATAAGGCGACAGGTATCGGACAAAGGACCTCATTTGCATATTTTTCGGCAAGACAGAACCGTGCCGAGTCGCCCGGCCGAGTAGGCGCTCCGCGAACGGAGCCAAGAACCGGCACGACGCGGCCACTCAGCGCCGGGATATGCGCTCCTGGTACGAGAGACGTCTATTAGGCCTATAAATTATCAGGCATCGATCCTGCGGGCAGCTGGGGCTGCGAAGAAGCAGAGGCTGATGAGGAAAGAGGCGCAGCGGTAGGTGTAATCGGGGTCAACGGAGTGTATACTTGAACGATAAAAAGAAACGAGTCGCACTGTCGTAATTTAGAGTTGTTAATTGAAATTGGGGGTGACGGGCATTTCACTCGATTCGACGAAAGGTGAATTTAATCGCAATTTAGGATTGTTGAGTGTCTCAGAGGCATCTCATATCTATCGATAGTATTGATAACTTAATCTGGATAAGAATTTTATGTATTGCAAGGTTTATATATTTTATATATTTGGTAGAAAGTACTGTCGTGCGTGCGCGTAAATTTCTTTTTATATTCCAAGTTTATGAGATGTTATTCCGCAAATAATATTTCATGCATGCATTGTAATTATGAAACGAATTTGTAAGTTCAGTGGATTAATCCGTCAATTATGGATTACGAAAAACGAACAACTTCTAAATTAAAATAGCAAATGAATATAATTGCAATATTCAGATAGTTCAATCCATTATATGCTAGTTTGAGGAAAATAAAACTGAATATCTGTTTATAAACCGGCAGAAATTTAGATACTTATAAGGATGTAAGCATAAATATAGTTAAACCATAAATAAATTAAGCACTGAAAAAATAGATTTTCTAACGTTAAAAATGCTTCTGTGTGTCCAAATTTATTCAATTTTAAAAACTATAATAACTCTAAAATTCTTATAAATAAAAATAAATTTTGAAAATACACGCACTACTTTGCATATCGTTGCATGTAAAATAAATTACTTATTTCTTAATATTTTTAATGTGTTACAAGTATCTTAATATTGAATAAGTCATAAATATTTTTATATGTGCAATTATATATCAAACGCATTTTATAAAAAGAATTTTTGCAACAAGTTATCGTTATTGTAAACTTTTGCTTTCCTGTTCTTTAATAGAATTATATGCGATTCACATGTAACTATTAATAAAATTTAACATTTTCATTATAACTTGTTTTCAACATTTGTAGCTACCAGTATCTTACAACTGTAAATTTGTCTAAAAAGAAAATAAACATCACGACAACAAAATATTGGCATTATTATTATAAGAAGCAATGTTTGCTTCGTTTAGATTAGAGAACGGAGCAATGCGAGTGGTCGATATGAAAACGGACGGGCGTTTAGGAAGGTAAAAAAGGGTAGTAGATGACCCTTGAGCAACAGGAACGCAGGATCTCGCCAAAGGAGGGCCTGGGGGCTCCCGGCCGCGAGTTTTAGGAGTTCTGGAAAACCGGGAAGCCCAAAAATCCGCGAGTAACAGGCCTTCATATCTCTCGTCGCCGAGCGCGACGGCCGTGCTATCGCACCTCCTGCGAGCCTGATTGCCGTCTCGGCTCCTTATCCCAATTCCCTTGCGCGGGATAACGCGGTCCCGATCCGAGGAGGAGTGATCCCGCATCCCGCGCATCCCAAATGGCAGAATGGCAGAATTCTCGCGCGACGGAACTTCGCGGCGCGTCCTTGAACGACGCAGAGACTCGAGGAGTCACGTGTGTGCCTCCTTCTTTCGCGTCCTCGCACGTAGAGCAACAGGCTAACTCGCCGCTTCTTCGATGGCACGCACAAAGGATCTACACGTGGCCGGTGATCCTCCTCGATACCTCCTGCTATCCTGGCCCACGAAACTCGCTGCAATAATCTCCTGGGAAGTTTCTATCCCGATCAAGGGGATAAACGTCGGCGAGGTCGCGAGACATGATAATCCCCTTTATTCGAAGGACGAGCCGAAGAGAAGACCGAATCTACCGCCGCGCACACGTGCGATCGTTTGATCTAATTCCATCTTCAGGTAATGTTGCGGTGATATAATAATATCGTGAGGGAGATCCCAAATAAATGAGAAAATTAGACCTACGCAATTTCAAGAGAGAAATCAACATCTAAAAATAATTCTCTATCACAAATCAGTCTTCTTAAAATAGATTTCTTTCAGTAAACAATTTTACGCAACAATTGTTCGCAACATGCTATTGCCAGTGTGCTTAAAACATACATAATAGGAGACATAAAATTTCGCGTATGCGACGTTAATAATCGAGCTTCCTCCAAAAATATATCCTGGTTAAAAATTTAAAACGCTCCTTTTTCAAAGCAGAGGATTATTAATTAATGTCGTTTTCCGCGGCGATCTCATTGATACGTGAATCGTTAATCCTGAATTCTCGATGTAACCCGTTATTTCTACGTTCAACGCGAATTTTCGGCTTGTCGTTACATATAATTTATTTTCCGCTGTAGCGTTGTAACGTATAATCCGGGATTAAGCGACAGCGGCGTGGTGATAATCAGAATTTTGTTAATAGTACTGCAAAAGGCTCAAAGCCAGCGGACCTTGATATTACTTGGCGATGATAAAGCGCCGCAATCCCGAAATCCCACTGTATCTTTATTATACAAGGACTCTCCGCGGGAGCCGCCGGACGGAAAATGCTGAAAAGTCAGGTGACACACGGCGAAGATATTAAATCTTTTTTTATGAATCATTTATTACGGCGTATTCGGCATTACGTAATCCAAGGTCACAATCCGCAGATTTATCGCCGGAGACGACGCCGCCGCGAGGTTTTAGACTCTTTAATCCCAAGGTGCGCCGCGGAGACAAAATAGCGGGATTATACAAATCCCCGCATCGCTTAATCCGGGATTAAGATTATGGTCATAGACCGACGACCCCTCGTACCTTTCGGAATTTTTCTCCCATGAAAGGGGAAATACCGGTTGAAAATCGCGTGAAGCGCCATATGCGTTCCGAATTTTTAAAATAAAACGTTTCCGCGGGCATGTAGCGCGCATAAAAAACAGAAGTACACCGAATAAATCATCTCGTGAATGTAAATGCATTATATCGTTATAAGTTCATGGAAGGTAACATTCTAACATTATAAACATTGAAATCGAACTGCAACACCAGTCGCGGTTTCCATCTTCTTAATTTGTGTTGTCATTTACATTCATTTTAGCGTTTATCGTATTTGAAGTAGCGCGAAGAAAATCCATTTCCATTTCAAATCGCGGCTATTAATAGCTGATTTCTCTAAAGAAAACCAGAGATGGTAATTGCGTTTAACCACAGTGCCGATCGATATTATCTTCCATCGTCGAAATTATTACAACTACCTTTGTGCCAGCGCATATTTATCGCGGCTAAAGAAGAACAACATGTCACGGCACTTATTCATAAAAATAAAGGGCCCACGTTTGGACGCAAGCGATACTTCGTTAAATCGGTAATTTTTCCCATAACTTCGGCGCGTTATCTCGCGACTCGTCTCTGACGCAGCTCCGGGACCGGTTTCACGAAACGTCGTCGACCGACATCGTCACCGCGTTTTCCCGTCGTTCCTCGTCCATCATTCGCGTGACAAAGCGCGCCTTGTTCCAGATCTCTTTCGCGCCGACCAATATCTCGCCGATGCAGCTCGACGTTACTCGCGAGCTCACGTATATATATATATATATATATATATATATATATATATATATATATATGTACACACACATGCTAACACACAGGCACAATATCTTTCGAATCGTTCGTAGAATTCCCGTCGTATCAGGACGGGATGTAAAGCTTCCTGGGGGATGAGCCGCTTAGCCTCTAAACCTTGTGTGCTCTGCCATAGTCCTCCCGCCGTCGCTCCCCCTCCGGCAGCCTCTCGACCGCCCTTTTGTACGAACCATCATCCACGGCGCGCGTATGAGTGAGCGCGTACGTGTGCACGCATACGGGACAGAAAGCGGGCCGTATACGCGGCCCTGCACGGGGATTATCCGGGCTCTGTATTCGTGGGGATTATCTTTGGGCGCCGCGCGTACGTGTGCAGGCCAGGCTGTGTGTGTGCGTGGCCAAATCCTTTAGTGGCTCCGGTTCTCTCTCTCTCTCTCTCTCTCTCTCTTTCTCTCTCTCACACACACACTCACTCTCCCGCCCGGTTATCTCTCTCTTTCTCTTTCGTGCGTACGTGTGTATATGTGTCAGGCACAAGGGTGCAACATATACACACATACACACGTTTGCACTTGCGTCACCGAGTTTGACCGGCCTGCACGTATGCGCGCTCGCGCGAACTGTGCCCGTGTGCGTGCGCGCGTACACGTGAGTCTGGGATTAATCCGGGATTATTGGTCGTGTGTGCGCCGCCCGCCGTCCAAATCCAAAATCCAACGCACACAACTCAGCTAATCCTAACCCACCCCCTTTTCACCCTCTCTCGCCTGCATCTCGTCGCCCTCACCTCGCTTCCCTCCACTCCCGCGTATCCTATATGTTCTCCACCGACAGTTCGGAACAGTTGTCTACAGGGTGTGCCTGAAAATACACGCCCGCCGACGTTCTATTTTTGCCATGGCTGTTTAAAGTGCCGATTTTCGAGCGCATCGTCGATCGACATTAAAGTATTCATATTGACATTGATCAAGGATCTCTGTAAGTCTATCGATCAATTTTACCTTTAACAGAAGTGATAAAATCGATCATTGTTAAATTTGTCAGCAAGATTGTCAATTTGGTCAGAATTCAAAGATGTTCAATCACGACAATTCAATTTTATCAAAATTTCATGGACGTTTTATTGCATCAATCATCTTCCATACCTTGCGCCGTATTGTTTTTGAAACAAATATTTCCGATATTCGAAACTATTTGTTTGTTAATAGAGGATGGAAATAGTGCATAGAAAGTATGGAACACTAGCTTTAGAGATTGAAATTGCGAGCGATTATAAAACATCGGGATAAAACTGACGTTATATATACGGAATATGACGTTATATGTATACATGTCCATTGTCTAAGATGCCGATGACGTCACGGATAATGCGCGACTGAGACACTGAAGAGAGATTTAAGTGATTTTTAAGTGGGGCTTGAAGCTTCGTTGAGCCCGCAATTACATTACAACCTTCATTATTCGAACTGCGTCACGACAAATAGTTAGTGAAATAGTTAACCGTTATATATTAATATAAATTACAGACCAGAGATTTCTATTTTTCCAATTATATTTCAATCAATACTTATATGTTCGTGTATGAGCAATAACTTATCTCGAAATTGACCAACTGTCAAAGAAAAATTGCAGCTAGAAGGAAAATTGAATTCCAAATTAATTAGAAAATAAAAACTGTTAACTAAAAAGTGTGCACGATATTTTAGAATATTCTGTATATCCTGTAAAAAGTAGGAGTATAAAAAGTAAAATTATAAGATACATTTTGCAATTCCAAAAAAGAAATTATCTGAGCACAGCGTAAACAGTGTTTTATGGATATTATACGAACTGTTTTACTTTGTCGGTAGCCTTTGCATCGGTATATAAGAGTAAGATTTTGTAATGTATCATAAGAACTTGCTCGGTAAGCTAAATGTAGGACAATATTCGAATGTAAGAACTATAAGGATAAGGACACAGACGCACTTCCGTACATGTGAGAAATATCTATTCGCAATATGGTCCACGATTGCTCTTCGCGAGTTATGATATCGATTTTGCCTTTGGCTTAACGCGTGGTCAGGTTGAAAGCTAGAACGTATACAGGGCGGCCTGTAAGAGAATCATTCCTGAATCGTGAGAGAAAGAAATGAAGGAAAATAGCGCGGGTTTTTTATGTTGCAATTTGTATGCACTATATTATTACAACACATATAATTTGAAAAATCGATGCGTTTTTACTGTATTTTAAAAAGCTTTCTTGTGCTTCTTTCCTTTTTGCTATTTTTATATTCTGCTAAATGTTAAATATATAATTTTACTGCACGCATGTTCATGAACAAAATGTATTTCTAAATTTTTGTAAACAAACGCGCCTTTGTGTTGAAATATTTCTGTAATTTGTAAATCTTCATGCTATGAAAAATATATGAGTTCGTTAAATATTAACTTACTCATTATTACATTATTTATGATACCCTGGTTATTTATAAGTAATAAAACGACTTCCAAAAATTAAAACATGCTAAAACTGCACAAGTAAAATTTTTTAATCTGTAAAATCGTTTTTTGCAGGCGTGCCGAAGGGTAGCTACGTTTGAATTAAACTATGCTACGTTTTTTTTTTTATATAAAGCCTGCGATCGTTTTCGAGTTTGCAGTATCATCGCAAGTCTTTCCCACCCAAATATATATTTCTGATCGCGGTTTTGCATCGCAAGTCTGGGGATTACCAAATCAAAACTTATATGTTCTGGGAGCTTTATCGTTCTGTCCACTGACGAGAGTGTAAATGGCGGGAATTCAAAGGCTCTCTGCCACAAAAGGTGTCTCTCGGTCTCTCGGGAGGGAGAGTATCGCGTAGGGTTAAATGGCGTAACGAGCCCGATCGTATGGCGCAAGACGCCATGGTGGATGTTCGCAGGTCGCCTAGCCGCATAGCCAGGGATTCGAATTTAATCCGGATTAGTTCGTAAGGGTCACAATACCCTCCCCTCTGGCTGCACCTCGTCGCCGTCCGCCCAACCGTCCTCTTGCACACGGATGCGCGCATATATAGACGTCCAGGTAAATCCGGACGGAACACACGCGGACGATTATCCTAATTCCGAGCTGACGCTTACGGCTCGCGGGCTAAAAGGGGACAAACGACCTCATCTTTTCAGCTCATCTTTGATGCATGCCGACGCGAAATCATTTCATGATAAAAAACGATGACAGCTCCCTTATTTTTAGACGCTCTCTCATTTAGCCTCTTGCAGCCTCTTGTGTAAAGAATTGTTATGAGATTAAAATAAGAAACTAACATTATTATAATTATTAAAAAATGCATTGTATAATCTGTATTCTTATGCGAATCAGTTTTCAAAGTTTAAAGGGATTACGTATAAAGCGATAAAAATTATATTGAAGATTTAATAAACTGTTGCTTATTTTAACCAATGTTACCATTACTTTGTCACTAAAAATCTTGTTGTGCGTCTTATCGCAACCTCAGTTAAAAATAAGTAGGTCACACTTTCGAAAATTCGAAGAAGTTAAAAAACTGTTGTCTCGACTAAGGGAACAGGGAAGGTGGAGATAAGAACTGGAAAAAGGCAGAAAAAGGATCCACGAGCACGGGGAGGGGAAGGATTAACTGTGACGCACGGGAGATTTAAAGAGGATCCTCAAAATCCGTAGATTTAGGAAGTGCGTGCTTCTGTCCGCCCGCATCCCCCATCGCATCGCGCCACCCTTTTCTCCTCGCCCAAGTCGGGGCTGGAAAAGCAAATATGTACTCTTGCTTCCTGCATTCCTGCACGTCTTCGACATGCCGAACTTTCGTAGCGATATCGCGTAAAAAAAAAACCAAGTAAGGGATAAAAGTAGAGACACGCACAAACGGCAAGACTTGTAACAATTTTTCGATTTTGTAAGCATAAAGAGATTGATTTCCTCCGCTCTATAGCAACTTTATTTTCCGTGAGAAACAAAATACATAAAGGAGATATCTGCAGCTACGCTTAATGCTTCATTTTTTAAATAAGTCCAAATTTTAAGAAACAATTTTAAGAGAATGTAACAAGTTATCATATTATCGATCATTAATGCAATTAAGTAGACTTGCAAACACACATATATATATTTCCTTCAATATTTAAAGATATTTTTATAGCAAGATAACTCAAGAATAATTCAGATTCGAGGAAATATAATTAACAAAACTCTCTATAATGAAACAAAAATGAGTAATGAGTTAAGATTGCGCATTGAAAGTTGTTGAGCAAAAAACGCGGTTGTTAATGCGTAAGCTTATTTGTAATTTATTTAAATATAATAAAAAGATTAAAAAGAAACGGACGTTTCAGCTCCGCTTTTAGCAAACTTCAAATATAATTAATAAATTGCTGTCGAATGTATTCAGGGATAAACGTGCTGTAAATATACATTTACGTATTTAATTCTCGTTATTTACGAATTTTAATGTCATTTTAAAATTAGAATGCTGAGCATTATGCATAAGCAGCCTCGAATCAGTATACATAGTGTTATATTTATACAGCGTTTAATTCTACAAACGGACGCGTGCAAATTGTTTCCACCGCATTATCGAGGATCAAGGAAATTCCGCCGATAGTCCTATCTCGTTTGGCGAGCTTTAACGACCCCTCTCACGCGACCTCCACCGAGTGCGCACGTCTTCGTCATTCTTAGCGGAAGCGGGCTTTATGACGCGACATGGCAACTGAATTTCTGGATTGTCACGAATGAAATAAGAGCAATGCGAGCAGGTTCTTTGTATTATTCGTGTAATACGTTATTGAGCAACAATCTTTTGCAATAAATAGATGGTGACAGCATTCTAAAATACTGCCATTGTCTACAATTCTACAAATTATAATACTTATAATACCACAAGTATAGAGTTGCACTGTCACTCTATATTTCTTTTTATAAACGGATATTATTAATCTGGACAAACGATATTACATAATTTTGAGTGGAGTAAAAAAGGGAAAAATAATAAAAATCAAGAATATAAAATTACTTGAACTTTGAATGTTCGTTTTTTCCCCTTTTGTTCTTTTTATTTATTACACAAGAGCTATATCGGCCTTCGCCGGACGCGAGACGGTGACGACGATTAACGCCGCTTCCGTTCGACAGAATGCATTTAATGGGCATGACATCGGTGCGTCGTTACCGCATTTTCCTCGCCGCCGTCACCCGAGTTATCCCGACCGAATTACGCGTTGTAAAGATGTTAAAGCTGTTTTCGCACTCAGTCTCTCGTAAAAGGTGACTTCATTCACCCGACAAATTGACGATTTACGGTCGCGGGAATTCTGTACAAGCCACTACATTCGAGATGCAACCCGAAGTAATGGGGTGTATACAGATGTACTCGTAGGGATAAAATGGTGAGGAAACAAAAACATATAGGATGAACGTTTGATTATACGAAATAATACAAGTTCGAATACGTTCAGATTGATAACTATATGGAGTTTCTTCGTTATATTATGTTGTAATATTCTTAAATTATTGTAAAAACTATTTAAAATTTACTCATAATGTTATCAAATAATATCAACTTTATTGAAATAAGGTATTGATACTGCTATTATATGTGCTTAATTCTATTCTTTGCAGACAATTAAAAAGTCAATTACGTATAAGGCAGCTGCAATAAAATATAAGAGAAACAGAAACTGTTTACCTGTGCTGGAGGTGGATTTGCTGAGATCGAAGCCCTCCTGCTTGGGACTGACGTTGATTTCTTGCTTTGGGTGCTGGTTGTGAGCAGAGAACGGTGTCTGGGGTGTGCCGAGAGGTGTCTGCGATTGCAGCGGATGCACCGGCGGGTGCTGAGGTGCGTTCTGCGGCTGAGACTGCTGGGACTGGTGAGACTGAGGGCTCCTCGGTAACGAGGACACGCTGCTCGGTCTCGATGGTGGTGAGGCCTTGTGCGTCAATGCCAACGCTTGGCTCTGTAATCGCGGGAGAACATCAATTTTTTTCTGTTTCGTGCAATAAATACAATTTCGGCGCGACACCGGATGATATTGATTATGTAGGACCATCGTACGCATAAATGTGGCACATTCATTCTGCCAAAGAGGAGACGCGGAGGAAAGTAATCCCATCTATTTAAAAGTATAGACGAGAATATTATACAGAGAAATTCGATAAACTTTACATTATAAAATGTGAGAATCTTTTTATGTACCGAAAAGATGCGAAAGAAAGTTCTAGGAAGGATGATTTGTACATTTTTACGCTTATTACTCAGGCAACCAAGTTCTTCCCCGGCTTCTGCATTGTCCTTGGTAAAGTTTCACAGCAAAAATATTTTCTGCGTACAAGAGCACGTTATGTAAATTATTATCGCGATGTTTATTTCATCGCTCGTTTGTGTATAATCCAGCGAGAGTGCGGTAATCGCCGCGGGGTAATATAAATCCTTTGCTGTCCTTAATCTCTGAAAAAAAAATCGCTAGCACATCATGCTTCTAACGGTCGCATGACTTTTACTGGGGGCGATTACCATAAAGGTTACAGAGACGTAGCTTTTTACTAATCTTTATATACAAAATATTATCTCGCAAATCATTGTTGTATGTGTATCTTAATTGTTTGTATCTTCAATTTTTATAAGTTCAAAATTGTTTAAACATATTTTTACGATGATAATATATTATGAAAACTAAATAGGCTCGACGTTGTATCTTGGCCGAAACCCGCCCGACCGACTAGAACGTGCTTCTGAAAAGAAAAAAAAGCTAACTCGCGCGCGAATTAACTATGCGCGATTGGAGGCAATCTAGCGATTAAAAAAGCCTTCGGCGGCAATTCACGGGTATGGGAGCGTCGCCTAAACGCGGTCAAATCTACGACGTTTCGGTCGGGCCGAGCGAGCCGGATGATCTAAGCGTCGTCGCCGATGAAATCTGAGCACGTGCTCAATTCCGAGCGGCGGCCAGGCTAAGGCATAAGCGCGGACTTAGATTTATGTATGAGTGAACTGAACTTAACACTAACGGCTAAGCCGTCCATGGTGTCAACTGGGGTCAACTGGGCTCAGAATGCGACAATCCTACACCACCGCCGCAGCAGCCGTAGCAGCCGCCGCCGCCGTCGCCGCCGATGTGCGAATTGCACCGCGGAGCGATGATTTTCGTCTGGAAACTGGATCGTCGATGACGCCTCCGTGGAATACGGAGCGTCGAGCGCGGCAGAAGACGAGCCGAGAGATACGAGGCGGCGTTTAACCCTCCGTGATCCTTCGCGACTTCCTGCCCGCGTTTCGTGTTTGCTCGCAATAAGCTCGATTTTCGCGGGTACTTAGCCTCATTATTTAATCACGAAATTATCAAATTTAATCAGCCGGCACTCACGCACGCGCCACCACGAGACAACCTTGAATAATCGATGGCGACGAGCGTCGTATTAATTGCTGCACGAAAATGATAGTCTCAATTCCTAACCGAACGCGATTGGAACTCGTCGTTGTTTTATATTTGTAAATTAATTCCATCGAATCACAAATCAATTAAACTTCAGTTCCTTTACTTTCTCTTAACAATACTGCTTTTACTCGCGTATCTTTATTTATAGAAAATATTAAAACGTAAATGCATACATAATCATTGAATTTAGATCGAAAGAAAAGGAAGTATTTCTTTTTTCATCTAGCTTTTTCAATATTTTTATACGTTGCTTTTCTCATCGATCTAACGATCGACTGTAAAGGATCAACCGGCGATTTTTTCGCTTGCCCGGACTGTACCGGGGTACCAGCTACTGTTTCGGGAGCTCTTCGAGGTATGCACTCGCAAAAAACACGTCAGACCGCTGAAGACCCGGGCCTGCCTCCCTGGAACGGGAGTGAGTGAGACGAAGAAGACGATGAAGAAGAGGAAGAAGGAGAAGCAGGAGAAGGGAGCGGAGAAGCGGGATGCCTGAAGGTGCCGAAGAGAGCGAGGAAGAGAGATAAAGGCTGGTCCGCATCGTTGACGAAAAAGAGAGAAAGAGAGAGAGACGAACGGGAACGACGGGCCCCGAGGGTCCACGTGGATCGGAAGAGGATGGCGAGGGTCCCCGGCTTGTTTCCACGCGAGGAATGAAGACGAACGCGAGCTGACTGAAAGCGGGAGCGTGTAAGAAGGGGCAACAGGTGGATGGGGTTAGCGGCTTATCCGGCTAACGCCCCAAGTGATATCGCGGTAACTCCGCTGTGACGTGCGAGGGGTTACGACGTTGTTGTCGTAAAATCAGGAATTTCGGTTCGCCCATCGATCCGGCTTTGAGCCGCGGTTGAGAATTCGCTTGGCCTCCCGTCGAATCCGGGAATCGCGTCCGGAGGCGTTAGCCCAAAGAAACGTCCGGCGCGAGGAACACGGTCCTCCGAAAATTTTCGCTCCCTCGAGCGATAAAAATTGCGTCTTATCAGGGGCCAGGTTAATTGCGCGGTAATTAATCCGACAACAGTAGTAATTAATTCAACGATAAGTCACGTTTGTCAACTGGACCGATGCAAACGACTCGCATGTTCAGTAGAAAGATAAAATTGAAATAAAGAGTTAGAGGAGAATGCATGGGAAAGTTTTGTAATAATTATCAGTCGCAGTAATTGCCAAAATATTTTTTCGCGTCCCCATGCTATCGTCCTAATAAGTTATCGCCTTATTAAATATGTTAACGAAACAAGAGTAACTGTTTAAATTAGGTAAGAGTTGAAGCTATAATAAATTTTTGAATGAAATTATATCTGTCGCATTACTCGTCGATGTATTGCTGATACAAAAAGCGACAAATGCTGCGGGGACTCATACAGTTTGGGCGAGCCAGCGTGAAGTACGTGCGTGAACCGTGACGACTGTAAAAATGAAATGGCAAATAATTAACCGCGAAGCGCGAGCGCGATATCGCACTGCACCACGGACGACGACAGTTCGGCAGGCGTTTATCAACGGATCAGCTTATCTACCGGGTGTAACGGAGATACGCATAGTATACGACGGCGTTTCCTGCTGGTGTGTTTCCCGTTAATGCGATAACCTTAATCGCTGACCGTGCCCAGGATCCTTCGTGGACCTGAAGAGCCAGCGAGAGAGTTTGACGGAATTCTCGACGGAATTCATCGCGACGGAACACGGCGTGCGCGCGCTCCGGATCGTCCGCACGAAACGAGCTTACGTAAGGCCGAATCGCGATGACAGTCTTTAATGTTTGGCCAATTGAACGCGTGGTGGTCCTTTTCGGCGTATATCTTACGTCAGCGGCATCGTTCCTCATGCGACCAATTCTACCCGTTGAAACAAAAAAAAAAAGAGAGAAAGAGAGATTCACGATGTTCTCGTTTCGTCGTACGAAGATCCTTTCTTCTCGTCTCGTCGCGGTTTCTGCGACGACGTTTGATGCGCGCAAATTATCGGACGCTCGTCTCGCTTGTCTTTATTAATTCTTCGAATGCTGCATTAAACCGCGAGCGCTCGCGTCATGAAAAATCGCGCTGCGGTTCGCGCTGTGAAGCGATACGCCGCGTGGTATTCTCGCGGGATGTGAAATCAGTTTAGAATATAAGCTTATTTTAGTTGCATTTTTTCCAGAAATAAAGCGGAAATAATATAGAGAAAAAATAACTCTAACAGTTGTCGACTTTGAAATTCTTTCAAAGTCTGTCGTTTTCACGATCGAGAGAAAAATCGAAGCTGATCTCGAAATAAGGAAGGAACTTATTCATTCGTCTTTGAGATTTTTTTGCAATTCTCTATTGATTCAATAGAGATTCTTGCTGAACAAATCATAGGTAATTGACAATTAGTTTTTTATCGCGGAGTCGGAATGTTTTTTAAATCAAAATCAGAGACTGGATACTCTATTGTAAATCCTCTGAAACTTTATGAAAATTCGATAATGATGACATAATCGTTCCGTAATTGTTACAGACTCCAATAATAAAGATAAGCTGGTTCTGTTATACTTTTATAGAACATTGGAAAGCACTCGCCGGCTTCTAATCTCCATCAATATAATAACATGCAGCAGTGTGTACTAATAACAATTCGTAAATCTACTTAACAAAATTTCAAGCGATTCACTATCTGTTTCAGCGCGCGTGATAATTTCACTATCTTTCGGCGGTCATCGCATGAAACGGAATTAAATGTGGCGCGACCCATATTAATCTGCAACATTCTAATCACGCTTATCGAAATATCGAGCCGGCGATATCCCCGAGCGATAATTGGCTGCCTCTTTGTGACAGATAATCCGCGGATTGATGCGTTTGCGATCGCGTTACGTAAACTGTTGCCGACTGTGATGTCGGATACCTCGTTCCTAAGTGCAAAACATGGTAGAGCTAAAGATTAGAAAGCAATAGATAGGATCTTGCACTAGCAATGATCACGGATTTCGAGGGTTTACTGGAGAGAGCAGCGAGGATATCAATTTTTCAAAATTTACAATTTTCAATTAACCATGTACATAAATTATTCTTCAATATTAGGACATCAGGACATTTATAAACGCACTTGTTAATATTTTAAAACAAGAATATAATGTTTTTTTTCCATAATGGTTAGGTTCAAACTAAATATATCATGATTTCTGAAATCTTTCCTTCTATCTCTTTCTCTTTGAAAATAGAATTCTTTATTATGTAAATCTTCGTGGAGTAGTTGCTGTTACGCATTCTAATTAAAATAAATTAGTACGAAAATAAATAAGAACGCGTGCTCTTTTATAATAAAGTTACCCGACACGAGACCATTCTCATCGCCATAACCAATTTTTCCTCACAAAATATTCACCGAGAAAACAAAAGATCGTGTCTGCGGCATAAAAAGGCAACGCAAAAGGCCTACGGAGAGAGGACCGCGAGCTCTACCTGCGTTTGATATATCGGCTTCGGTGGCCGGATAGATGGATTACAATCATTCCGGGAGCTGGGGTGGTCAAATACCGTGACCATGCGTGTTTCAAACGTATCCTCGTGCACGCACACGTATATACGTACGACGCACTTTCGAGTACACACGTGGCGGCCCGTGCGTGCACGGGCAGTCCTGCGTGCAACGCGCTGCAAGGACGCGTTTTCAAGTATCAGAATGCAGAAGGTGCGTCGGGGCAGCGTGAAAATTTTACATCGCGAGCTGCTCTCTCCTCGTCCTCACTGACGTTTCTCTGCTGCTTAATATATCGCGAGTTCGCGCGGCTTAAAATCTGTTACGTTTGTCAACGACACGTTTATTAAGCGTCATAGATCCAGCTATAATATTGATAGCGATAGAAAAATTTAATTAACTTCGGCACGTTACGCTTATCCTCTTTTTTATTTTTCCCTCGCGTGCGATTATTATACTCGAGTTTCGCAATCGCGCCAGCGCTTTGTTAAAGTTACGGTCGCAATTGTTGTTATTTACGCATATTAATTTTTGCTCCTTTGACGGTTTAAATGACTATAATGCTAATTATAAAGACTAAATTTAGAATTTTTACACATTTTGTAATCTCCAAGTTAATATATTGTTATTAACGTTTTCACAAGAAAACTATAAAATGAGTCTTCGTGTGTTAATACCGCAAACATAAAGACAGAGCTTCATATATTTCGGATTAACAGTATTACGAGACTATCCTCAGTCTTTGATTTCGTTTTTAAAATACATCTGTATGGATAATGCATCTCTCGAGGTGCATATGTTTTCATATAAGTTGAGTGGATATCCTCCCTCTTCAAAATTTTATTTGCGCTTGACTACAATAATAATTTTATAAATATAAAATATATAACAAAATATATTGACAAAATGATCCATGTTATGTGATTCACGTGTAATAAATTGGCAATTTTTTTAAAATAAATGACATATACAGTATAATATTCCAATATTAAACTTATGATTTATTAACTCGCAAAAATGTTTCTATTTATTCTAATATTTTGTAACAGTCAAAATAATAGGATGTGGGACTGATTGTAAAACAGAGCGTGTTACATTATCGCGATACTTTGCTATTAATTTATCTGTTACGACGATTTATGTAAACGGTTTTTTTTACGGATGTATTCGCAGAGTTTTTTATCGTCAATTTTTCGATAGTCATGGTAAGCCGAAGGCGGCCATGGATCGAGAGATCGAGCGGTCAATGGAGACATGCGGTCTTATTCCGTTGAATGCCAGAACATGAACATGGTCGTGGCACAGGAAGAAGGCAGGGGCACATCCGTATCGTGGTCAGAACCCGTGACCCCCCGATACGTACATACACGTGTAAACGTACGCGCTGTTCGTCCGCACAGCACACACGCGAGCCGCGGCTTTGCCAAGGATTATCCCCCGCCCTACGTTGCCCTCGGTTTTCATTGTGAGATCGCGAAGCGCGTCGGATATACGCGTCGGATCTGAATTTGGTACGCGATTTTTGATGCGGAGAATCGAGAATCCTAAATCCAAGCGAGAGTGCTCGCTCACGCTGCGTTTAAACGGATAATTATTTCTTTCCAAAGCGATCATACATCTAAAAAATAATATGTTTTTCTTCTCGATGCTGCATAGATTACGTAAATGCCTACCTAGATGTATAAACACACTTGTTCTATATATTTTTCATTTTAACTTGAATGCTCGTCTTAAAAGGTAAGATTTTAAGATAATGAGACTCTCGTGCGAGAAAATAAAGATTTCCTTTCGAATCTATTGGAATTTTTTGCATTTTTCTACATAATGTTCCCAGTTTATTTTATAAACGATTGCACGATATAAAAACAACGCCTTTTCTATTTATTTTAGGTACTACGAGATAATCGCGCGTTACACGTGGAGTGGCCAGCCGCTTTGAGATGCGAAAGAATGTGCCAAATTGATGACGAGGAATTAAACTAGCTGAAAGCGCGTCCAGAGAGAGAAAGAGAGAAAGAGAGAGAGAGAGAGGGATGCAAGAGGCGATAGGGTGGCCAATTGGCTGTGTAATGTCAGAAAGGGGTTGTGCTTCTCGCCTCTCGCTGACACCGAGTATAGACGCTGCGTTATTTTTATAAGTTCGGCAGACCGAACGCCGAAAACGACGCTGGCACGCTAATCCACGACGTAAACCGTTTTATCGGAATTTTTTATTCCCTGTCAAATTAAGGTCACATACTTTCGATATATATAGCTGTAACTTTTTATCAGTCTCTCAAATATTAAAAATATTTCTATGATTTTTATGAAAAGGGATTTTAATTATTCTAATCAGTAAGTTGGTCCTACATAGAATTTACTTCAATTACGCTTTAATCTTATTGATCTGCTAATAAAGAGCTTGTCTGAAAAAAATAAACTGTGTAAACTACAACTTATATTTAGTTTTATTTTTTCTTTTTTTTGTCTGTTATATTTATCGCAGTATTGAAAAAAAAATTTTTTTTTAATTGTGCTTATTCTTATACATATATGTATTTTTAATAAATATTACTTTTAAAAAATGTAATACCTTTCACACTCTCATAAATCTTTGAAATAATACTGTCACATAATTCTTTTCGATTTTATAATGAACTTTTACAATTGTGTTTAAGGAAAGATATTATCGTATGCATAACTGTTAATATTTTATGTATGATGTTTCATTCTATACAAACAAACAAAAATAAAATAAAATATCTGAAACAAAAATGAGAGATTACCTGTACTTGATCCGTCTTCGTGTTAGCAGCCATCCATGCCTCTACAAAGGTGTCCATTGCGCTCTGAAAATCCATTCCCTCCTGGGGCCTCAATAATTCTCCTGAGCCTCGGAAGTCGCCGCCATTCGTGACATATCGCGTTATACTCGAATTCTCACAAACTCATAGCGTCAATTTTAGCCTTGGCACTGATTAATTAAGAGTCGAATGCGAACGGAAAGACGTTGACAGATCCCTAAGCCGAATGCCAGTATTTCTTGTTCTCTAAACGTCACTTTGAGCACCGGTGCCTACGATAAGTGTTAAAGATCGCGCGAATGTCATAAAACTTATCTACGATCGAAATCACAGACGTGTTGAGACGTTCATGAAATGTCCGCTTATTTAAGTAGAATGTTTTTACAGTTACAAGTTCTTAATTTCTAGCTAGTGCTATGCTAACGACGCGTGGGTGCATTTTTCATTATACTGAACGATCAGTCTTCTTATACCGAAAACGACTTATACACCTACAGTCACTACAATCTGCTCTAAGTTCCTATTTTGGTATTAGCATAAAATATTAAATATGTGATTAAACTGCGCGTATCTCTGACTAGACTGCGGAAAATCACACACGTGCTCGCAACTCATTACGATAAGTATCGTCCGGAGTAAAATCGGAGTAAATAGAGCGATCTACAAGTCTCGTCCCGTTTCGCGATCACCAATTAGGCACGTCCGCCCGTTCAGAACGTCACGTACACAATTCTGAACGTTAACATCGATCGGAGTCGCTCGATCATCGATCACAAGATCAGTCAACGACGTTGCCGGTCATCTCCCTGAGAGAGCCGCGAGACACTGTCTCGGTGCGCGTAGATCGTCACCAGTCATCAGCACCAAACATGTGCGTGGCTCTGCGTGGCTCCGAAAACTCGATCGATCCCTTCGGATGTTCTTTAGTTTCGGGAAGCCTCTTCGGAGATCGGCTCGGGATCACAAACGCGCTCACGTCATCGTCCCATCTCCCTCTCGTCCCAAGTGTCTCCTCTGGAAATCGCGTGCGATCGCCGAGCACCAACGGAATGTCATTCGCGCCGCCGAGGACGGGCGCACGGTCCGCGAGGACAACACACGTTCGCTGAGAACGGCGTTCGAGCCGCGACTGTGCGCGTCGAGGCGTCGCGGCGCTCGATCTGCTGCCCCTACGACGCCCTACCCGCGAGCGCGCCGTCAGTATCAACCCCACCACCCGGTCGTATCGCTGCCGCTACCACTGCCACCACCACCACCACCACCACCATCACCGTCACCGTCACCACCACCTTCATCGCCCACCGCGCGATACCGTCGTCCCGCGTCTACCGATATCGCGGCCGAGTGCCTCCTCTGGTCCTCACTCGGCTGCTGGTTCACCCTCTCGCTCGCCGACTCCTCCGGAACCCACCTTCGTCCGTACCCCGCAGCCCGAGATCCCGCCGTCTCGTTCCCGCTCCCACTTATCCTCCCCCGATTTCGCTGCGAAGCTTCCTCGCTCCGGATAAGGCGTCGTCTCTCTCTTTCGCGCTTTAACCGCCTTCTTCTCGTTCTTCTTTGTTTGTTGCATTGAGTTCCTTTCCGATCATGTTCTCATCTGTTTTTGTGCCTTTTAATATCGTCGCGTATTACAATCGTTATACGCCTTTAAAATTGCAAATGACCAAAATTGTAAATTTTCCGGGAAATCTAGAAAAATTTTCTTATTTTTTTGAGCTTTTTCGCATTCGTAATCTTATTTAAATTAGTTTTGTATCTCGCATTTTTCCCTGTCACTGATCCGTCTTTTATCTCGCTTTTCTCCACAGTTTTATATCTCTACTTATTTGTCAAAACATTCTTTTTTAGAACTACCACAATTCTCTTTCTCTCGTCCAATTTCTCGCTCATATTCATATTTCTTCCTCGCGCCATGAAAGATCCGCTCTCTCATCCCAAGCCCATTTCGCCCTCCTTCTTTCGAAATCTTTCTCTGTCGAATTCGATTCTCGCCCACTCTCTTCTCTGCACTTCGGCACCCCCACCAAGAGTCATTCCGGGAGTGTATCTAAAGATAATATGCACGTACACTTGTCCACCTGCAACACGTTCTTTGTGAAAGACTCCATGACTACTGATGACCGAGCTTAAGTGCGGAAGAAGCACGAAGCGATATTTATCGCCAACTTATCGATTTTTTCGCGGTCGTTGCAAAGCATTGAAACAAGTTTTTATATCCGCGGGAATTTTATATTAAATGAATCTTCAAGTGAGCTTTATTTAGAACTGACCTTTTGCTTTAAATCATTAAAACTTGAAATAATAACCACGTTGAATAAGGATGTTCAATGATAATCGTAAAGTGTCAAACTGCATGACGCATTAATATTATTACTTGTGGGACAGATTATATTTTCAAGTAAAATATTTTTAAGAATAGGTATATCAAGTTTAAATTTTTTATTAATATATTTTCTGGATAATCTTAGTGTGTAATCTCAGTGTCTCGATAGTGCGATATCTGCGATAACGGGCAAATGTATAAAGTATATTATATGTAGATATAATGTTGCATATGTACTAATAACTGAATACGCAGTAATAAATTAAAAATGACGTTTCAACAAATCGATGTGTTTAATTCCACGCGATAAGAAGCAACAGATGTATATTCGGATTAGAAATTGATTCGATAGAATCATTCTTCGACCTTCATAATAAAAGCGATTAAGATCCGAGACACCGAAATCTCATCCATCGATAAGCAAACAGATTAATGAGCTAATATTAAGAAACTTATGTCTCTTGATATCTGTTGGGCCAAAAATATGATTTGGATTTCAACTTTAAATCAACTTGAAAAAAATCTTACATAAATAAGGAAGAAAGAACTAAAAAAAACAACTCATGAAAAATACAGTTATAAGATAAATACAAAAGATGTATAATGTATGTAGCATAACAAAAAAACTTTACAAATATATATTTATCAGAATTAAAAAAATTCTAAATTTTAATATTTTGTAATATAAATGTTTTTTCTGTTGCTTTATCTGATTAATCAGTGGAAATGACTTTAGATTAAGCGGTAATTAATATGGAAGCAGATATATATATATATATATATATATATATATATATATATATATATATATCAATATGTTAACTACGGTTCTCTTCACTACTAAAACGGGTCGTTCGAAACTCAGAGCCTCAAAGGAAATATACACATACGCATACGTATTCGCATGTTCCTGTAAACGTCGCCGTCAGATTAGACAATATCTGGGAATTAATTTCCATAGAGGACAAAAGTAGTATCGTTGCCGAATCTCGCGGTATCCGCGAATTTTCGGTGCTTCGCGAACGAGCGAGCGGTCCTTCCCGATTACATCCTTCCGCGTTTGCGTATGTCACACGCGCTCTCGTAATGCACGTATATACGGCTTCGCCTCGTCGGATGTGATACGAGACGGGCGCGGGCGGTGTCGACGTGCTCCAAGATACGAGCACGTTATTATCGTCTGATAATCCGCCAGAATTAGGTGAGTTCGCAACTCCACCTGACCGTTTTATCACCGGATTAACGATGAAATGAAGTATTTGTGGTGTAAGAGGGATATCTACGAGGATCGGCAGATAATGCGACGGTTACGTAATCGGTGGCAAAGTTTATCCGATAACGCTTTTTATCGGCGATGTTACCTAATCTATCGCCGCGCCGCGACGAAAATCGGTTCGATGGGATGCGCTTTTGTTTTTTTCTTCCTGAACATTCATTGGAAATTACGTAATAGGAAAATACCGATGACGATTATGATGTCACGGATTATCGTTTCCGGTTTTTGGTGGTCACTCTAGAAACATTTTAACCACATAGTTTTGTTGATATAATTCTGTCACTTACAAAGGACGAATTTATCATAACTTCAGTTACATCGATTTAATTACAGCCGAATAAAACTTATCTCGTGTTTTATCCATGTTATTGAATAAAAAAAAGTGCGGACTATCATAGCATATATGGTTTAATTTTAGCTTCAATAACGTCCGATTGGTATACTGGATAATCCTGGGATTATACTGAGTGCTCGAGATAATGCCTTATTCATCTGCCGGTGTGTCGATCGATATTGCTTTTACGTAACGCAGAACGGCTGCGTTAATTTTTTTTCATAGATATTATTTAATTACAATTGAAACAACACAGGGAACGGTTAACTGCTGTTATAACAGCGCACGCCAAACAAAACCGCAATGGCAGTTTAGAATAACGCCGACAACATTTTAATTAAACAATTTAATTAAGACTTTCAAGTTTTTCAATTCAATTAATCAGAACCTGCATTCAATTAAAACTTTTTTTTTATAAAACGGGCCGTTTAAAACTCGTCGAGAGTAATTTAAAGTTATTCCCGTTTTTGAATATTTATCTTTTTATTTTACTTATCATGCACTTTTATCTTATACTTATTGTCCATTCTTCGAACACGTATTTGCTATGACATATGCCTGCCGTGCGCGCTCTCGTGTGCGCATCACCGAAAACCGCGCGTGTAAATCTCCAGACAAATTTGTCTCGACAGGCTAAGAGTCTAGCGAGATTTCGTTCGCCGATACAACATTTTACACTCGCCACATCCGAGCGCTTTATTTCGCGGGGATAGACGGTAACTAGACGCGTCATAAACGCATCTGCACTTTATCCTATCTTTCGTCTTAATCCGTTTTAATCCATCCTCTTATAATTCGAGTTTAATTAAATGTTAAATCATAGGGAAAGCCTCTAAGAAGCTCTTAATATTTTGTTAAAATGCTTTTGCAAAGAAAAGATTTTGCAAACGTGTTATTACAGTAAAATTTAAATGTTATCTCTTTCATTCATTCTTTTTTATTACTTTTACATATAATTCTTAAATGCAAATGCCACGATCAACCATGTACATTTTATACGTCTTTATTAATAAAGTTCTTCGTTTCTAAGATTAAATAAATATCGAGAGCACGATTCACGCACAGACATTGCTGTCTATGCATATTAAGCGTTTCGTAAATTACTCATTCCCGTTGAATATTATTGGTCAATGTACCCGGCATCTAATCCCGCATCGCTGATCACGACGCCGAAGCCAATAAAGCATCGTAATCAAAAGCTTCGTCTCGAACTTCCCCGTCGCAGTCCGGCGGTGCATTCTTCGCTCCGCCAACGAAACCGGCGTCAGCTATTCCTTTAACGTATACCAGACACACGCGTATACGCACATGTACACGCGCTCGCGCACCACCCGCTTCCAAGGGGAGAAAGACGACGGGGTTGGAAACACGACAGTGGGGTAACGATTGCATCCGCGGATGGCTCTGATGCAATCTGTGTGCAAAGCGGTCTAAAGTTGCAACTCCTACGTCGGAGGGCCGTGGGTGGGGTACCGTCGCCGAACAGGGAGAAGGGAAAAGGAAGCACGGAGCAAAAGGGGTTTCGAGGGGGGTTTTCGTGCGCCGCGAGTGGAAGAAGGACCGCACGCCCTAGGTAGCGTCTCAGGACGAGAGGGTTGGCGCGGGGGTTAACGTTATCGGGCGCGGTGTGGCCCTTGGCAGGGTGGTTTGCCAGGGTCGACAAAGCACCGGATGGTAAAGCCCTGTTCCCTGGGCGTGTACGCCACGAGCTTGCGGGCGGAGCTTGAGCGGCACGCCTACTACAGAGCTTTCGTGTCGAACCACGAAGACCGGCGCGCGTTCGTCCTACGTCCAGGACGGTGTAGCCCCCACCTTGGCTGCCCTCTCTCACCGGGCTCTCTCTCTCTCTCTCTCTCTTTCCATCCGGAGCTCTTTCGAGGTAAGGACGAGCCTCGCCACCTTACGACCGGCACACGGACGTCTCACACTTCCGCGCGCGGGTACGCGCGTTTATCCGAGGTGTGCAGGGAGGCGGACTGGAGAGAGAAGGGAGAAAACGGTGAAGGAGAAACGCGCGGACGAGGCGGGCTGGCTCGCTACGAGAAAAGCCGGGTTTTCTCCGAGAGGGGCGATAAAGGAGAACAGCGGGAGAGGGAGAGGACTAAGAAGCGCAGGAGAGGGACAACTAAGGCGAGAGTAACGTATGCCCGGAGCTAATTTGCCGGAGCTTACCCGGGAAATTACGAGCATCTCACGCGATGCATCCGAATATCCTCGCCGTCCAATGGACGATGGTCCCGGTGATACTCGGCTAGAATTAAAGGAAGCTCGCTCGAAAGCCCCGGACTTTGAACTGCAACGACGTGACTTTCGACGTGGAGGAGTGTTTATCTTTAAGAAAGCTTAACGTTTCAAATGCATCTACGTATATCAATCGCTGCATACAAATTTATTGCGGATTCGTGCGTTGTCTGTTCACTGAATATTTCAGACACGGTTTACTGGTAAGAATCAAATGTTATCTTTAAATATTTCCCATTTTTCGAATTTGACAAGGAATTATTTCGAAATTTATGGAATATTTAGAAATTTAATGACATAATTGAATCGTAAACACCTTACTATTTTTACTACTATTTTTAAGGTATCTTGCGTTTTGATAATTTAAGTAATTTTATCGTGTTGAATTTAAATACTTTATTGATTACAAATACCGAAGAGACTTCTTCCGAGTTACCAACACGAAGATCCAGCCATTGCACATCTTAAATTGTACATCGACATTTGCCACAAGATACATTCACGTCTCGGCAAAATAATGCGCGTCACTGCACAGGAAATATCTCATGATACTTTCTATAGTGGCATTAAAAAATGTCGCGTTCATATTTTGCTAAGAGACATTCATAGACACTTCATTTAACAACTGAAAAATTGGGAAATCCGAAATCATGTTTATATTGATTATCTAAGCTGCGATTAATATATTATTATAACATGAAAAAATCAATAAGATGAATCCGATTTCTTATCAACGTTAAATTTGTCATGCTGTTATTATTGCTGATAACAAAGCCTTATGAGGATTATCTTGCTTGTATTATTTATGCAAGTTGCGACTTCGATAATTTGAAGCCTGTATAGGTAACCTACATACGTAAATATAATTTTTCTCTAGAAAATATTAAAATAAAATAAATAAATTTACAACTGACGAGAAAGTGAGATATTGATTTCTCAGAGATTTCTTATTACATGAATCTGCATGTATACATAGGTATATATTAGAGTGCATATACCAAACAATTAACACATCCCTGTAAGAAGTTTGTTCCATCATCGATTGTATCAGCAAATAATTTCAGTAGAAAGATAAGCTACTGAGACAAAAGACAATTAGTATTAAAATAATATATAATCTTTTGAATCTCCTATCTAACACTTTAAACATTCTACTCTCAATAAAGCCAAGGATATCATAAAACTGGAAGTATAAATTAATAAAATTAATAAGTAATTCTTTTTAATATAAGATATAGATAGAATAATATGAGATACAACTTGTACAATATATCGAGCAGTCTAAATAATTTACATCGCGATTATTTATCCCGCAATTCCATACGCTCGCGTTCGCGGTTCTACTTTTTTTCGATTGATTAACCCGCGGGACCGCAATAAAATGAACTTCCTTCTCGAATTTCAATTTCATAGCCCGCGAGCGGCGCCGCTGTATACTACAGAGGCTTGCAATAATAAGCGCAATGATAAAGAGACATTTCGTACGGCAAACTGCGGGGTAAGATACGTACTCTCTCGCCCGTCGAGGTAGTACGCCCGCGATATCTGTCGCGCCGAATCTGCGCCGAGCATGTGGTCTCGCGGCGTTAAGATACAAATTGAAAACCATTTAGCAAATCTCCCCGTCATTCGAAGTGTTAATAAATTCAGGTTTACGAGGCTCGGAGGGTTATGGTACGTTATGAATCCGCGCGCGAGGAGAGACGCGGCGCGCGCGACGCGATGCTTTAACTTGCATAAAAGCGACCGCGCGTATATACATATACGCTCGCTATACATGGCGCGGGAAGGGAATCCTCGCGGAATATTTCGAGGCATCGGAACGGATCTTTTTATCGCTCGATCGAGCGGAAGCTCGCGCGCGGAATATACACGGCTGTGCAATTTGCTGAACCGAAGGTAACGTGTGCGCGAACGTTAATAAAGAGCGCGATGGAGAGAGATAAAAATTCAAAGTAAGGATAGGCGTGTTTTATACATTGCGTCTGCGTTACGTTATTTATATCCCGCTCTAGCGAATCGATGGAATGCGCGGTGAGGTAGGAAAAATTGCGATAAAAATGGGAACGTAGATGAAAATTATATGCAATGTGCGAATTTTTCGATTTTTTTGTAAAGTCGAGTGGAGCTATAATATTGCATGTGATGCAATATGATATTTTTGAATTATAAAATTCGTCGATTATTATATATAATTGTTACGATTATATCCGTTGATTAATAAACATCTCAAAATTGCGACATTAATTCTAGATATTTTACCGAACTCTTATTTTGTTACCAATTTTCCGCGTCAAATCTACTGATACAAGATGAAAATGGTAACAAAAATGTATGCGTTGTTTTTTAAAACAATAATATTCAGCCTGTTCTAACTTTCTATAGATAAAATGTTTCTGCGAAAAAATGCTAGATTATTCATGACGGAAAACAGACGAAATTTACGCAAATGCTGGCGCATGATGCGCTCTTTCCCCGGAAAAGTCGATCAGCTCGCAATCAGCTTTCCGGCCAGCCGACTGCTTTCCAGCCGGGACCGCGAACGATACAGAATTTAATACAGCTTCAACGTTCAATAAACTCCGGCTGCGGCCGCGCACGTGTGTGCTGTACTACACGTCGCATCGTGTCACCGCTAAATTCTAACTCATCGTAGGAGACTTGTACGCCGTAATCCCCCAACTACTGCCTCGGCGCGAGTCCTTTGAGGGTGAAAACGTTACCCGGGAGCAAAGGGAGGGCCGGCCGCGCGAGAGCGAGACGGAGAAGAAGGCTATCGAGGCACGGTCGTAGTTTGCGGGAAATCTGTACATATAATATGATGTAATGGGAAAGAGGAGATTTCAGTTGGTACAAGAGGAGAAGGAGGAGGCCCGAATGGAGGGGGGCGGGGGTGAGCCAGGGGATACTGGGCGAGGGAGGTATTATCTGCACGATGCGATGGGGACATGTATATAAGCGAGCGCACGAGAGGAAAGCCAAGAGGAGAACGACGAGAGGATAGACGAGAGCGAGTCAAAGGCAAATATGAGGTTTGGAAATTTGGATTAGGACCTTCGGTACGAGGAGAGAACGCGGGGCTGGTCCGTCAATGTCCCTTTTATAGAGTCCTCGCGGAGCGATCAGACACGTGTGCGTGTGTGGACGTTGCGAATAAGGACTCTCCACATGGCGACCAACATCAAGCTGCTTAGACAACAACCGGGACTCGGGTTAACTCGCGAGGATTGCCTGAATCGTGTATTAGGCTAACTGACCGTGAATTGCCGGCGAGACAGATACTTATTCGGTGAATTTAAATTATGCCGAGCTCGAAAATATTGAATCGTGAAGTTTTAAATTATAATTGACAAAGTTGTTTCCAGAATCGCGCGACGACGTAAATTTAAAACATAATAATCAGGCCTAGCAATTACAACTTTCGCTATTGATGGGAATTGTTAAAGTTCTAATTTGAACATAAAATAGAAATTATTAATAGATACAGAAACTCGAGAAATAAGTGTATAATTAAATAATAATTTTTATGCCAGAAATTTTGAATTCTTAGTCATAAAAAATACTGTCTCTCTTTCTGTCTCTTCATATATATTACTATTTTACAACTATAACTTGCAGAATTTATAACATTATGATAATAGAAAGTGTGTATGAAAATTGTAATAAATTATTCATTTTATATCTTATCTGCAAAAGTGGTAATATAATTTACAATTGTAACTGAACGCAGTTAAACCTGATAAATATAAAATTCTAAAATCTAAGTTAATTAATATTTTTAAAAAGGAGAAATTTGCCCCGTAACAAGAACATTAAGCCTGGCATACGCGGTATTCCGATCTCCGAAATTCATCAGAAAGAGTGAGACTTGCAACAAAAAGCGTGCAAAGGGGCGAATAAATTGCTCCAAGAATACTTCTGGAAAACGTGACGATCGTTTATCTCCGGAGTAATTCAAATTCGAAAAGATAATGTGTCGGCACTACACCGCAGATATATATACCTTCTCGCTCGCGTAGTTACGCAAGTTGAAGCAGCCACCCTCAGTCTTCTCACCCCTTTCAGCCCGCCTGGACGTAAGGCGTTGTAGACGTGGCTTCGCGCGCGCGCCCCTATACACCACTCGACAGTGGGATGCGTTATATATCACGGGAGAAAACTTCCAGCATAGATAACCTACTTGAGGAGTTAGCCCGCGTACATGCAAATTTCTGAATTATTATGCCGCGCCGAGTACATTATGCGAGCAGCTACCGCCGCCTTCCCCGCCGCGCCGCCTCACTCCAACCCATCTCCTTCTACCCCCGTTTTGCGCCGGCTCTCGACGAGATGCTGCAGTTATCTGCTCCGCCCGCCTATCCTCGCCAATTGCACTTTGCAATTAATCTCCGATACCGCGCGTGCGACAGAATAAGGAGATGGTGCCGGGGGGACCGGCAAACTTCGAGTCGGAAGTTGGCGAACGCAGCTTACGTCGTTACCCCGCGATGCCCGCGAAGTCAATTTCGAAAGAAAATATCGTTAGTCGAGGGAAAAGACCGCTAAATTCAGTAAATAAATAATTTAACTTATAAGTGTAGTTATACAAACGTAGTAATTGAAACAACTAATATTATAGGAAAATTATAATAATTATTTTAAATGCTCGAAAGAATAAGCATTAATTTCCATAAAAATTAGCGTAAACCTATACTGCTCAAGTTATGTCACATTAATATTTAAATTTATTAAAAGCATATGTAAACTAAAGTGTAAATATCAGCGCGATATATCAATTAACCGCTCATCAACCGCTACATACGAACAAAGTTCGCTATACCTATCTCTCTCTCACACTTTGTCCTCGGATGTATAACTTAATTATAATATTATAGAACGACGAGGTGTATCTCGCGAAGAGGGGAAAAATCTGTTCAGTCGGTGCCGGAGTTAATCGAATTCGCCGGACAGTTTCCAACGTCCATAATGCAGAAGGGCGCATCGCTCGCGATCGGAGGGCGCATTTGAGAAAAAGTTGAACGCGAAGGCACTAAGCAGCTCGGAAGAAAAGACTCTTCCGCGTCACACTTTCTCCGATTAATTGCGTTAATTGTCTCGGGGGCAATATCAGGTAGCAATTAAGGCTGCGACGGCTAATTAAGTTCGAAGCGGAGACATCGGTCCGAGCACTAACTCCCACCCTGCTGTAACCCTTCGCCCCTTTGTCCTTCTATCTACCTACGTGTCGTTCTATCGCTCCTCGTCGCTCGCGATAGCGCACAAAGCTGCGGACTAACTGAATTTTCTTGAGCAGTCAGGCGTCCATCAAAGATCCTGGCGATGGAAGGGCCTCTCGTAAGGGCCCTCGGAAGGGCATATCGTAACCCGCTCGCATCCTTTCCGCGACAATTAGGCAGGGCCGTAATCGATTCTTCGTAGACTACACGCAAGTCTGGTACTTGATCGACTTTGATGAAAAAGGAAAGGTGGCAAAGGTGCGACGGCTAATTAATTCGAGAAACACGGTACCAAATGTGAAACGTTCTTTCTCAAAAACAAGCCAATCTGCTGCGAATACCGATAGTGACGTTTACATAATGTTTCGAGTGGTTGTCATTCCGAGTAATATGACATCAAAAGACTTTAATGCAATTGTTCGAGGCGCGCGTTGCGAGACGGACGTTGCGTGGACGAAAAAGGGCAGGAAAGTGGACAGAGAGGAAAAGGACGGGCGATGCTCATCGGCGGGCCGTAGGATCGGCCCTGGGTATCCACCTCACCTATAGCTAAACGCATCTAGTCTGTATACTGGGTGTACGCGATAAGTAATTCACTTAGACCTCTATTGAGTTAACCCTTGCTTCTGCCGTACCTCCATTTAGCCTCTCTGAAACCCGCTGTTCCGGCGGTACTCCCATCCCCGCACCCCTCCCCTCCTGGCTCATGTCTTCCGTCGTTGGGCGATATTAAAATCATCGAGGAGGACACGCGTATACTTTGTACACCCCTTGTACACCGGTGCGGATGCAGCGAGCGATCGCGTCGCATCGGTGTCGGCAATTAAAGCGGAAAAACCCATCGTGCTGCCACGATTAGAAACTTATCTATAAATGATAAAAAAGTCACATTCCAATTAATTAAAAACAAGAAGTATGGGAACTTTAGATCATATAATTAATTTTAAGCCATTATATTTCATGTAAATCGTTAATATGACAAGTTCGCGTAATAAAAATTTGTATGACTTAAAGTTTGTATGATCGTAGATATATAGCAAAATATTTTTTCACAACTAACAATTCTTTAAATAAAACAATATTATTTTCTAATAGCTATATTTTTGTTAGTTGTCACGTTTGATTATTAGAATTCGTATAAGTTTGTAGATCGTGAAACTTTTGCACGTTGACGGTCCCATTGGATGAAGCGAGCAATTGATATCCGCTCGATTACATAGAGCGGCACAGACAGACAGACGTAGAGGAAAAGGTCAGAGTGGAGAGGGGCAAAAGGTCAGGTCATATTGCGGATAGGCAAAGTAAGTATCTACCTCGTGGAAACGTCGGCGTAAGACCACTTAGAGCAAGGGTTCGTCTCTTTGGGAAAGCTTATGGTGGGCCCTCAAAGTGGCCATTACCAGCCGATGGTTGGCTCGTAGATGGTCAGTAAAATCGACGGCTAGCTCTTCCACGCCTCCCTCGCCGTCGCGCCTCCCCGCCCTCGTTCCGCGCTCTTACTCACTTCCGGTTAGCATTTCTCGGCGAACTTGTCCAATTAGGTGTGTCAAGGGGTATCGAATAATTATTATAGCGGTTTACTGCGGCGGTCACATCTTCTAGTGCTCGATTGCTATTCCGGAAATTCTCTACTTTCACCATTTTTGACAAGAGTTTCGCTGAAACGCAATAACTATGCGCAAGATTAGAATCAACGTGTGCAGCGTGGAACAAATATTTTATTATAAATTATTTTATCCTAACCGAATCTTGATTCACCTCGTCGCCGCACTTTCGAGATGCGCAGACTGATTTCCTAAACAGTCTTTCGAATCCGTTCCGTGACAGTTTCGCGAGATGCGAGATGTTCAATGGGCAACGCGTGTCACTTCTGTCATAGGGTCTAGGTCACAACTCCGTTAACATACGCGAAGGGTTTGATAATTGACCTGTTACCTACCTGTATATGCGAACATTTGACAGTTACTCGATAGTTCTCGCCCGCTACTAACGTCCTTCCGGTAAGCCTCCGGGTGTTACAGTTGCTTTGTAGTCGTCGCAGTAATAATGTCCTAGTCGTCTGGTTCTGTCATTGTTGTCAGAGTTTTGATACTATTGTAAAATTGATGTCGTGGAATTACACCGCCGTCCGTTCGTTTGTACAATTCGATGTAACTTTACGTACATGTTGAATTAATAACGTTTGATGTAAACGAATAACTATGACAATTATCTACAATCTACATCTTTAAAATAAATATTCAGCGTATTTAGTAATTAAGTATAACTGAGAAAAACAACGAGCTAAATCAATCTGACATAAAAATTACACATTGTGAGCTATCTTCTATATACATTGCAATAAAAAATATTAATTTATACAACGTGTAGAGGCTACCTTTCGAGAATTTATCGTAGCTTCTTCATTCATCTGCTTTCAATTACGAAACCTCAGAGAAATATCGAAATAAGCAAAATTAATGCTGCGGGCTCATCGGGCTCGAGTTTTAAAAAGACGTCCCTTAACGAGGAAGGGTATCGTTCGCCTCGCAACAGGACACGTTTAAAGAATTAAAGTATCTAATGCGAAAGAAAGGTCTTCGAAGCCGCCGTTTGAAAGCGAAGCATTGTCTGCTTAAGCCTGGCATTCAGTGATCTTTCTCTCTCTCTTTCTCCGCGGCGCGACCTGTCTCTCCTCCTTCTCGGATATAAATTGCGAAAGATAGGATAGAACTGGGGATGGTACGGGGTGGAGAGGGAGAAATAAGAAATTAAGAGAGAGTCTTAGGAGAGAATAAAGCTAAGAATTAAGGCGGCGTAGAGAGGCTCGGAGGAGAGGAAAGTAGGAACGACGGAGAAAGAAAGACGTACGCGGACGAAGAAGAGAGAACGAAATGAACTGAAACCACTGCCGGCGCGCTCGCTTTGGGGCTTAAGTCCTCCGAGGGATTCTTACTCGCGCGTCATTTAACAAAACAATTAGAAGTTAACCCCTTCCTGTGCGTCCGTCCATTCTTTTCTTACGAATCTACGTCCCAAAACTAAGAAGATTTTTAACTTGCCGGCACTGTTTTTATTTGGCGCAAACTTACGTTCCTTCGATTCTCGATTGATAAACGGTATACGTCGCATTTTTCGCGCAGTTAATCTGCGGAGTGCGTGGTGCAACATAAGGAGTTTTGGAGCAATATGATAAAGTTTTACGTGAACTTCACGTGAACAGTTTGAGGCGGTAATATGCTAAGTTATACGGAGTTAAACTTTATGCGAACACCGAGAGGAGCCGTGCGTTATTAATGAGATACAGTAGTCCTTTTCCTAGTTTTGGGATTTAATTTTAGGCGTACTATCTTTGAAATCGACATGAAAAATTTTAATTAAACCTGATCTCGAAAATTAGACGCAATACAAATTCTTTTTCAAATAGCAATACGATATAATTATAAAATGTATCAATAAATAAACAATTTGTTGATACTGAATGTGAATCTTGCCGTTAAGGATTCATGTGCTTAAAGATAAATAAATTCAACAGATCAAAAAGCTTTTCGGAATATCAATTAGTAGTAAACAAAAAAACATTTTTTTTTACTGACAAATGTCTGCGCCAGTCTGCGCTGAGTTTCGCTTCTTTCAAATAGATAAATAAAAGTGTAGCAACGTAAAGACATCCGGCTCCGCTACCTCTCTCGCTGCGTGAGACCGCACGAATGGAAACCACCCTCAATCTCATCGCAGGCGGTCTCGTCATCCCCTTCCCCCCTCCCTTCGCCGGTTCCCGTTCATCCTTCCCGCTCGTCTTCGAGAACCGCGCTGAGCGTCGAAGAGACAAAATAAATATGCCATCCATGCTTCCCCGTCGCGGCCACCGTGAAATGTGCATAATCCTCAAACGAAGACGCGAAAGGAGGTTCGAGATCGAGGCGGAAGACCGAGGAATCTTCGGAGGGGTGGAAGTGGGCGAAAAGATTTCTACCAATTATCGACGGCGCGCCTTTTGATCTGCGTACACCACCGCGACGCGTATGTTGATTCTTAAAACTCTTATTTCTATTTGAAAAAACCCGCAAGAGAAGCAAACTCCGACTGCCTACCCCATCCACGCAATTTTTCCCTCCCCCCACCGCTGCACTTCCGATTCGCGGCTGATATTTTGCCAAAGAGTGGTTATTTTCAGAGCAAAGAAAAGACGCTGGTATGCCACAGCGTAAAATCCCCCGAAAAGTCCTTTCGCATTTATCTCTTTATTTTTTTATTTTACACGTTTTTAGATATTACAAAAAAAAATGAAGAATTCTGTTACGGATTTATTGGTAATATCGATGCTTTTGTGTATTTTTTATTCTTGACTTCTAATTCTTTAATCTTGTCCTTTTAGATTAGACTTTATTCCGATTTTCTCTCGATTGTTTATTATGCTAAATATTTGTAATTGTGTGTGGGTGTAATGTGTAAATATATGTAAATGTCCATAGTATATTGAGCTTAGGTCCGTGGGTTTGCTAAGCCTAAATAACTACGTGGATCAGTCATCCCTGTGGGCAGAATTAGTAATAACTCTTTGTTTAAGAAAGGATTAATTAATCCCGATTTTTTTAAAAGAAAAATATTTGAATGTTTATCAAATGTATATATCAAAAATGTTTTCTAATAATAAATATAAAAATAGTATATGTATAATGGTATACTTAAAATGAGTAATTTCTTTATCACAATATGACAATATCTTCTGTAAATTGTCTTATAAAGATATCTTCATAAAACTAAGTAAAATAATTAACTATTGAGTTCGGCAAATAGATTCGAAACGACTTTGCACTTATACAATCAATAAAATAATGATCAGAGCTAATAATTAATACAGCTCGCGGGAATCGTGTTTTTGCACGACTTCTGTTAATAATTAAAATAAATTCGCATGGAAATCTTAGAAGTCGTAAAGGCGATCGCAAGTCGGAAAGCGACGCGAAAGGAACGATTCATCAAGATCTGCGATTCATAAAAGACTTCTAATCCCGAATCGCGACGGCGCTTTGCAACGAGGGGGCAGGGTAGGGGTCGCGACAACTTCGAGTGGCCATTGTAATGTTAAGCGCCCATCCCCCGTTTCCACCCTCCGTTCTTCTTACGACCAGGTCTGTTATCTCGACGACGCTTCCACGGAAACATCCACCCGCTCCTCATTTTCCGGAAAACGAGAGACTAAAACAATGACCGAAGAAACGTAAAGATCGCGCTATTGTTATTGCGGTTATTAGCGAATGAATAATTCGCGAAAACCCATTATCGTCTATTAAGGTCGAATTATTGTTGGCGGTATTCCGCGCGGCCGCAACTTAGTGCATCCTCTTACAAACGTAATTAGTAATAATCCTATTGAAGAATAACCAGGTATGCAATTGTAAAAGTCGAAATTCGATCATTACTGTTCGAGTGGTGGAGCATTGTTGATCAAAGATTTTCGTTAAAATTTTAACATTAAAGCAATTGATTTTGATGTAATATTTTATTAATACTAAATAGGTCAAGAATAGCAATGCAATATGCATATTATACTTACTAATTTTTTTTAATTTTAAAAATATAAGAGATAGTATATAAATAATAAAAATGTAGCTAATTACATACATATTTACATAAAATTCTTTGTAGTTTATTTAATTTAATCCGATTGCAAAAAAAATATTTTATTTTTATTTCAATAAGCTCAAATGGTAGACGAACTATTCTATTGATGACAGCCACTTGTTCCCGAGAAACGCATATCGCGGTAGATCGAGCGAAGGGCTCGAAGTCAATGAAGAGGAGACAAACCCTACGCGACGGACTGTTCATGCGAAAGCCACCGGGCTTTTTAATCGATGTCACCCCGTCCGTCCGTCTGGTCCAGATTAATTTCATCATGAATGTTAGCCCAACACTCGAGATCCAACCGCGAGCAAACACCCTCCACGCACTCTATTAACAGTTTAAAGCGTATTACAGTCGCATCGTTGGGCAGCGCTTCGCACGCACGATCAACACCAACGAGCCATGATTCGCTCGGGAAAATGATGGCTTTACCCGTTCAAAGAAAATTCGTATGGAAATATTTGCGTGTTCAAGTTGATCTATTTGACCGTTCGTAGCCCAGTTGACATCAATATTATTTTGGCGAATTTGAACGGCATAGGCAGAAATATAACTTGTATGCGATTGTTACAAATAGACAGAAGTGTCTTTTTTTTAACATCTGTATTTAATAAAATATTATAGATTATTAAAGAGAACTTAGTTTTTATTTAACAAAAGTGAATAACATAATTTTGAAAAGAGTAGTAAAATAAAAAAGTACAGCAGCGAGAGAAATCTATATTCGAATGACGTATATAAATATCAAGTTCTTTGTCGTCGCATTGCTTCAAATTTGATAGGAATAATTTGCGCTCGTTTAATCGACGCTTTTGAAAAAAAACGGTATATTACTAATTTGGTATTGATAGAAGTAGCCAATTAGGCTGTCTCTAGGCGTATAAGACTTTCGCGTATACGCTCAACGTTAGTAGAATAAATCAGAACCGAGTCAGACCGAGAGCAGACAGAGCGAGCGAGATGGAGTAAACGGAGATAGACAAAGGCATCGAGAGACAAGGAGAAAAATACGAGGCGAAATCCCTTCTACCTTCGCCTTTTTCGGTGGAGAAATAAAACTGTTGTATCTACTAATAAAGGCGGAGTCTTACTTTTAAAAGCGCGCACTTCGCTCTCCTTCTCCCTCCGTCCCGCTCATTCTCTCTTTCTTCTTCTTCGTCCTGCGTTAAAATAGGAGGGATTAGTTCCTATGGTAGCGCTGGGGCTTAAGCATTGATGAGGTTTTTAAATGGGTTCTCCTTTGACGGTGGTAAGAGAACGCGAAAGGCGAGTAGGGGTGGCTACGACAACCAGGCCGGAGAGGCGGGCGGGCGAACGATATTTACCAGGAGATTAAAAAATCGAGGGAAAAATTAAGTGTTACGGGGGCACGCCCCTGTTCTGGACTTAATTCTACGTAATCCTCTGCTAAGATCGCCGAACCTTCCTCCCCCTCGTGCAACCTCGTCACCCCTTTCCACGCTCTTCCGCTTCAAGTAAGGTCGATCGAGATTTTCATTCTCCCTCCACGTAAGGATATGCTCTTTGTCGCTTGCTAATCATTTGGGATTACGTTTGTGTAAGAAAATGAAAGGATTTCTCGATGAATGCGCTAGCTGTTATCTGAAAGTTAAGTAAAACGGCTGGATCTTGAATCTCTGGCACGAAAAAAGTCCTATTTCATGCTTACGCGGTCTTGGTCGATAAGCAAAAACCGAACATCCTCGCTGGTGAAACTGAGCGAAATGAAGTTTCGACAAACTGATATGAAATATACCTTGCGAAAGGACTTTTTCCCAGCCGATCGCCCTCAAATAATAATGAAACTTAATTACATGAGACCAAGTTGATATGTTGGCGGTACAAATATTTAGAGGGCGAGCGCACGGCGGTCGCGAAGCGATGTTATTAGTAAATTAACTGACATCAAAGAAAATGCGAGCGCTGGTCACTTACTCCACTAATGGAAAGCCTGCATCCTCCTGCAAGAGATATATATATATACATACAGATATATATATATTTTTTTTTTTTCGTATAGACATTTATATATATCTATATAAATACTATAATACTATATCTATACAAATACTCTAATTCCATATATGTATATGTTTATAATGCATTGCTAGCAAAATTTCTAATTGATTAAAATCATGTAATTTTGTTTCTTTCGTAATAAATAATATGTGCGCACTATTGAAATAAAACACGAAAGCTGTCGAGAAAGCTTGGCGATAAGAGATTTCATCTCATCATTCTTGCCAAGGTGATAGTTCTCGATTTCGAGAATGACGAATTTCGTGTTCGCCTGGCATGTGAGCGCGAGTCGAATCGCGAGAGGTCCAATTACGAGGACGCCGCGCGAGGCATAGCCAGCTCTCTAACGCCGGGAAAAGGAGTTAGCAGCCTTAAGCACACTTAAGTCGGCGCCATAAGAAAATGACGAATGCCAATTAGCATATGAAAAGCTCCCACCCCGTCGAGGTGGCGTCTTCGTCGGGCAAGCTACGAACCAGTTCCGGCACTCTTGGTAGGGCGATCACGTTTTTGAATATTAAGGGCAGGATTACACCAAGGGCTTAACGCGCGAAATTTAGTCCGGCGCGAGGCCGAGGAACGAGAAAAAATCACCCTTAAGACCCTCCGCAACGGCCGCCCGGTGAAGCGGAGCCGGTCTTAGAGATGAGACGGAGAGGAACCGATACGTGTAGATCCTTCGGCTTTCCGTCAGAAAAAACGCGTGTTATCCCCTTAAACATTCCTCCTAGACAATCTTCGGGATTTCTACTTACTGACGATCATTAAAACGTTCATTCATCAACGACAACAGCGTGGATTTGAGAAACGATTGCGTTAAGATTAATAATATTGAATAAACAAGTAGGATGAAAGTAGAAGCAGAACTGCTCGTTCTGGATTTAAACTCAAGGACATTAAATGTTCAAGTAAAATAATAAAAGTGGACATTAATTCTGGACATTAATTCAGTAAAATAATAAAATTTAATAAATTTTTACATTTACTTAATATTTAATTTGCTTTCAATATTTAAATCATTTGTAGTAAATTTTGAATTAAATATTTTAATGAAATATTTTTAACTAAATATTTTAACTAAATATTCTAAGAAAATGTAAACGCATATTATTACATTTCGTATTATATTAGATGCATCATTAAAATCGTAGATATATAAATATCGAACATTTACACGAATATGCTGCAATAATTTATTGCTGAAATGCATGTAATTTAACAGAAGAGCGATAAGAACAGCTTGTGAAATTTGCACAAAGTTTTTTACAAATAGGTATAGTATAGCTTTCGTGTTTTATTTCAATAGTGCGCACATATTATTTATTACGAAAGAAACAAAATTACATGATTTTAATCAATTAGAAATTTTGCTAGCAATCTTTTAGAATAAATTATAAAAATAAAGTCTAATTGTCAATTAATTACGATTGCATGCGCACTAAATCGTTAAATATGCCGAAATATTACGTGGAAACTTTTCGCGATACTTTCCATGTTAATCGGACTTATTATTGTATTTTTTGTCAGAAAAAGTTTTTGTAAAATTATTTGGGAAATGATTGAAATAAAAAAAAAATAATAACTCACCGGCCGATGCGCAACAGCGGAGTTGTAAGTTGTAGCCCTGCGATGATCTGTAACATAGAAATATTTTTACATTAAAGCAGTGCAAGTGTCTAACAAAATAAATAGGTATACTTGAAGTACATAATTATTATATCGCGCCCGTTAAATTTCTAAAACGTTTTAACAGATATGTTTGATTTTAAGATGCTAATGCATATTTCCGGGCATTAACTAATATCACGACTGTGCGAATAAGAGAGACGCGATCGACGTTCGCGACGTAATGTCTCTTCTCGCATATGCCGGAGATCGAACTCCGAAATTGCGCAATTGCGCCGGAGTGGAACGGAACCTCAAAAGGAGTTTGAGTGGCGGAATCTGCCATCCGCCACAGGACTGACAGGACAGCAGCAAAATAATAAAGGAATAACAACTACTCACCTCACGGTCGCTCCGCCGTTGCCCGATGCCTCCCAGGCCGCCTTCTCCTCTCCTCGATCCTCCTCCGTACGTTGGTCCATTGTCGCACTCGTCGCACTCACTCACGACGCGACGACGTTCACGAGCGAAAATGCCGAAAATCGACGATATCGTCACTTATGATCGCGCGACACTGAAAGCACGGCACTCCCGGTTTTAATCTCGCGATGCGGCGCGTATATACTTAATTACACGGCGACGGAAGAATTACGTCGCGGTCGGAGAAACTACGAACGAAACTGTACGATCCACTTGACACATTCCCGCGCGCAAGTAGACGCGACAAGTGAAGCGAAGGTGGCGGAGAGATTAAATTCGTAAATCGCACGGCCAACTTCACTCGCCAGGAGCAACTGTCGCGAGAATGCGATTACGCGATTTTGATCAACTACATGCAATTAAATCATCGATTTATGAACGATTTATCTATCCTCCACGATCGCCAAATCGTCAAACACGATTAAATATGAAGTTAAATCCGTTAATAGATACTGTCGCTAATTAAACACTCGCGGCTCGCGGCGTCACTCGATTCAGGGTCCACTCGTATTCTTTATCCGTGTTCCGAAAACGACGGACGACGGCCACTTCATTCTGAAATCGCGTGACACGACGCGATCAGCGAGACGCGAATCTAGTTGACGGTTGAGACAAGCAAAATCAATCGTCCGAAAGAATGTAATAGAAATTAAGTCACTATTATCGAATGCGTAAACCTCGGCATCCGTATATCAATCCGTATATCCGCGAAGCACTACACGAATTAAATGAACATTCGCTGTATCACAGTTTTTCGCAAGCTAAACAATCGGACCCGGCGATGTGTATTTACTCCGCAATATATACGATACGGGACTCACGGGAGCGGAAGCGGGAGCGCGGGAGTAACGACGTCAGAATGGGCCACAGGCGCCGCGGTAAACATGAGTAGTGTAGTGGGGACAGTGCGCGGTCTCCGCGGTCGGTTAGTTCGGTATTCCGGGTATACGTATATAAAGCCTACCCCTCTCTATTCCCACTACTCATGTTACCGCGGCGCCCGCGGCCCGTTCTGAATGGCCGCGTTCAGCAGATACAACTGTTGAGTTCGTCTTATCAACACTCTGCGTTGATTGGTTGGTTCTAAAAGTAAGAGCCAATCACGTTCGACTGCTACTCAGCGGCTCGGTCTGCTGAACGCGCCCAATGTTCTGATGTCGTTGCTCGCGGATCGCATCGCGGAGTAATTTATACGAATCGCCAGGCCCGATTATTCAGATTACAGAAAACTGTGATACACCGAATGTTCATTTAGATCGGTTCTACAATCAGTCGTATGTCGGAACGATGGTTCAATGAGAAAAATTCTTTTTCGAAAAAGAAATTATCTCATTGGACCATCGGCTGCGTTCCAACATCTGACACTACGACGAAATAATAATAAATAAGAAACAGTTATAAAAAGTTTAAAAGAATAAAAAATACGAAAAGATAAAATTTTCTAATAATTTAATACATTTATAATAAAAAATACTTTATTTTTACGCTATAATTAATTGCACATTTAAAAAGAACAGTCGAGAGACGTCACGCCGAATCTAATATTTCTCAATCATTTATTTAGAAATTTTACAATATTAATACTAAATATACACGCGCGCGCGCGCGTGTATATGTGTCTGTGTATGTATATGTACGAATATACATAAAGTACAATATATGTGTCAAATAAGTATAAAATTTGGCGTAATTGATCAATTTGTTAATTTTAACTGATTGCTATCATTACATAATGCTGCTACGTATAAAAACAAAAGATAATTCTTATGTACATGCTTATATAATCGAATTATATGTGATATCAGTGTCAACTTCGATCGTTTACAGCACTAAAAATCTTTTATATTTTTATGTTACGGTCTCTATTTTAATTAACCGACAGAAAATCTGCAGATACTTTTAAATTGTGTGAAAGAATGCATTGTATATTCAAAAACATGTACGAGAGAGAAGAAGTTCTTATACAATTTTCATAAAGTTCTAATTAAAATTACTGTTGAATCGCAATTAAGCCATGTTAATAACAATAATACATACTCAATGAATTGACAAATCTGCGTTTGCTCGAGAAAATTGGCCTTTTGTCAAATAAATCTTCGAACACAAGCAAATGTTAAATTAAATTTAAGCGTAATTAGCATACGTGTTTAATTCGAATGCCAATAGTATTGTGATAAAGAATGAGCGCTGCGTACAATTATCCCTTGTGCACTCATGCGAATAGCACCAACGCCATACTCACACCTCCGCGACACGTCGGTGTCGGTAATGTTATCCCTATCGTGGAGCGTATTACACTCTAACTTTATCGGAAGATATCTCAGCGGCATATCTGTAAGAAGATAACGCGCGTATTCGTCGTCGAATAGTGTGCCGCGCCTGTGCGCCCACGTTGAACGCTTTCGTTTCTTGTCCGCAAGGACAGAGGTGAAAAGACGGAAAACGAGCTTCCCGAGGAGTGAAATTTTACGCGAGATGTTGTCGCCATGTGAACTTACCTCAAAGGTGAATTATTAACACGAAAAAATAACTGTTTTTATCATCAGTGCAAACCTGAATAAATGTAAGTAGACGACTGTGCAACGTATGTCTCCATATCACAACTTTATTGATTCTTTAAATAATTATCGCGAATAATATGTTTCCTATTATTTAATTGTATTAAAAATTTACGTTCGATATTGCAATTGCTTTTGACGAGGCTTCTACGATTCCACTAACGCCATGACTCACGATGACACATAAAGTCGATATCAGACACAGATATTGCCGTAATGTTCTTCTTAATTTTGATTGCACATGATATTCCAAATTATAACGTAAAATTTATTGAAAGTAGCGGAATATCTTTTTTTACGTCTATTTCCACGGTACTTAACTAAATGAAAAGCTACGTCTGCACGTGCGCGAGTGAGATTTTAAATATATTTGATCTGGATTAAAAGGCACATATTTCTTTCCAGAAAAATGACGGTCCGTTTCCCGGAAGTAATAAGAAGCGGATCGGAGGTGGAAGGCGGTTTGTCAGGACCGGCCAATCCAATACCCAGCCAATCAATCGATTGCGGTTGCGGACAAATGCAATGCCCGAAACTGGCGAAATTTGCAACGCGGAAACTCTTCGTGGGATTGATTTGTTGGATCGGTGTGGTGCAAACTGCATCATATGCTTATTTTCATGTGACGGGATCCACAATAGCTAGAAGATTTCAAATCGATCCTTATGTAATGGGTGCGTGTATCATAGACAATGTAAAAAGATATTTAACTAAAAGAACTCTTGAAAGAAATTTGCACAATATTATATAAAGATATTTTATGCATGAAATATGCAAACTGCTTTATTAATTGTTATATAAGTCTTTCGCATAAAATTACGCTATTTTTAACATATCACATATGAAAAATTCGGCATCAGTAACTTTCTTCTTTCAAGAATAACTTCGATAATAAAAAAATAATAATTTACAAATCAAAATCTTCAAAATTTTCTCAATATGCCACGTAAAATCATTGGATATAAATTTAAGATGTTCTTGATGCAAAAATCTAAAGTACATTATTTCTTAAATAAACTTATCCTTTTCAGATTGGATTCTTGTTGTAGCAGAATTAACACCTGTTTTATTAGGATTGATGGTAGCATATTGGGGCGACAGAATACACAGGGCTTCGTGGATAGGAGCTTTAACCCTTTTACAAAGCGTCTCGTATTTCATTTTGATAATACCCCATTTAACACATCGTGTCCGTGTGATCGAAGAAACACAAAACATCACTCATATGTCATTGTACGCGGGTTAGTGTTCAAAACAGTAAAACTCTAAAACAGAATAATTCTAATTTAATACGTTGATGATACTAGTATTTTTTACATAAAAATTACGTTAGCATTTAATTTATAATAAAAAAATAATAATTTCTTTCGCATTAAGTCTGTATTTTGGATTTTAGATGATAGTCCAGAATTATGCACTGCCAAATCATTGAGGATCATCACAGAGGAGGACGAGCTTTGTTATTTTACTATGACTATCCTAATTCTAGTACTAATCGTAAGCGGGATTGCAAATATCACATACTATGCACTAGGAATTTCTTACTTAGACGATAACACAAAAAGGAAAAACGTGACCGCTTTCATCGGTGTAATAATCGCCGTGAGGATCATCGGGGTTCTTTTCGGGTACTTATTAGGTTGGGGATGCCTTTGGTAAGTACTACAATATGTTTTAATTAATTACGTAATTGTAATTATTATGTTTGCTAACTCTAAGAATTAATTACATTAATTAATGTGATTATAAAACAGACACAGACATGTACATTTATTTTTAAACTTATTAACTCGTGTCCCAGGATAGACGCGGAAGATTTCAGTATTATACAATCATATCAGGATCAAGTCGGAGCGTGGTGGCTTGGTTTCCCAATTCTCTCCATATTATTGGTGATTCCTGGCTTGCTGCTTTCGTGGTTCCCAAGAAGACTACCCTCAGAGGTATAGAAACATAAACACAAATTGCTAAATTAATTGAAATTCTATATAATTTTATAATGCAAGCGTTCCAAATTATATTAATCTATCTATTCTTATTATATTACATTTTTTTGTAACAAAAAAAGATCAAAATTTTCAGTTAATATAGTTATACTTATTTTGTCTCAGGTTGTCGAACAAGCTGCAGCTTCACTTCTCGATCGAGCTGCGATACGTAACCGAGCACCCCACCGAACGACCAATAAAAAGGTCGGCAGTCCCGATTTTTGGCCGTCGTTATGCAGATTGATCACTAACAAAATTTTAATATGCAATATTCTGGCGACGGTACTCAGCGCCACGGCTTTTGTAAATTTCATGACGCACGAGGACATCTTCTTAGAGTCCAGATTTCACGTACCTAGACCGACAGGAATGTTCCGTGGATTTAACGATCCTCTGTCTTCCAGGCTAATCACCAGTAAGATTAAGCAATATCTCTATTAAGGCATATAGATAAAAGGAGAAAAAAATTATATCAGCTAAAAAGTCAATGCTTGGAACATGGAGTTATCAATAGCTATTTTTTATACAGACGAAAACAAAAATTCTGTCTTTTTTTAATTAACGCTCTATAAGAGAGATTAAGTGTAAATACTAAATCTCTATAATTTATTTTTTTATTTATGAAAGAAGAATTACGTAACCGGTAAATGGAACATAATGATTAAATTATTGAGACTTAAAAAATATATATAATTTTCAAGTCACAAGGCGTTATAAAAAGTTAAAATATTACATAAGTAACAGTTAAAATAATTTGTATGTAAAATAAATGCAATATTTACGTTCCATTCTAGCTATTGTGAGACCCGTCTTAATTGGACTGGTCGTAATCATCAGTGGCCTAGTATTAGCCAAGGCAAAACCACGAGCGAGATTTATTGTCGGTTACAGTTTCGTTATCGTGCTTCTGACAATAGCGATTATCATCGCGCTATTCTTTGCCACTTGCGACAAACCACCTGTCGTCTATTTAGAAAAAGGCTCGTAAGTACTCCGATACTTAAATTAACATTTATTGAATAGCATTAATATTAAAAACAAAGAGACAAAACGTAATTAACGTATCTCATTCTGCGACGTTCCGTTTTATTTCGCGGTAATTGCACATACAAGTGAGATTTATTGACTGACGCTTTTGTAGCAACACATTCTTGAAATATTGCAACAAACACTGTGGTTGCTCTAAGGACGCCGATTTCCGACCGATTTGCGACAGCTTGGGAAAGTTCACGTACTATAGCCCTTGCTACGCCGGCTGCTCCGCAATCATTTACCTTGACAACGTGAAGATCTACAGCGGTTGCAGCTGCGTGGAGGACCTGACAGGATGGGGTAATGACCAAGCGAAAGATGGCCCGTGCGATTCGACTAAATGCCAGGCCGCCTGGATGCTTTTTGAGGTAATTACACCTTTCACTCGTTTTGTTTTTAAAGGTGTAATAAGTATATAATTAATTAATTATAATTAGAATTATAATCAATTATATTTTAATTGTGTTTTATATTATACATAATTAAATTTTGCGATCTAATAATATCTGATGAACAATCGCAGATGAAAAATCTTTTTATCATGTTTCAGTTTGGATCTTTATTGGCGTATGCGTTATTCGCTTCCTCTTTCGTAGGAGATGTATTGATCAGTATAAGATCCGTCTACAAGCAAGACAAAGCTATCAGCATAGGCTTCTGGATGATGTGGATCGCAATATTCGTTTTTGCTCTTGGCAAAGTTCTTTACGAATTCGTCACGCGTCAGGCGTGTCAATACTGGGGCAGTCAAAAGATAATTTGTCATTTGCACGATTCCGAAAAACTCGGGGATTACTTGTGTTATTTGACAATACTATTATTATCATTTTGTCTCTTAGTCAAAATTATTGTTTGGTTTTTCTGCAAAAATTTACAGTTATACGACGAAGTTGAATTTAAAGATCAAGAAAATGTTGAGGTGCAAGAAATGATCGAACAAGTAACAGCCGAGCAACCCGAAATCTTAAACAACAATAGTAAATATTCTTTAAAAAAAAATATTAAATTTATAATTCTTTCGTTAAATAACTAGAGTTCCTTTTTTATAAAATAAATTCTCTTTTCCGTAAAATTATGGCACTATATAATGCGATGATATTTGCAGATGGTGAAATAAGACAAGTGGCGGCGGTTGTTGAACCAGAAACAAGGATTGTACCAGAGGCAGCAAAACCGGAAGAAAATTCACTGAGAAAAGAAGAAGATACTCAGAAGAGCGCATCTCTGAAGTACGGCCCGTTGGGTCCGGGCGATCGTCGATCGAATTCAAATCCACCAACAAAAAACAATTCGCAATCGACGATCCGAAATCTTGAGTCCGAGGACGAGCTGGACAGTTCGAGCGACGAGAGTAAGAGACGGTCGAGTACACAAGTCGATTACACGCCGCTGGAACTTGATTCCGATGTCGAGAGCGACCTCAGCAGCGTCGGTCCTAGATCAAGAAAGCGCATCTCGAGCAAAGATTACGATCAAACTCACGACGAGAGTGATCGCTCCTCGTCTAAGAACGCGTCCCTTAAACGCCGATTCCCGAATCCCGATCACTACGAGGATCCACGAAGAGGCCGAAATTCCAGATTCAAGAGTCCGAATGGTTATCAGAACGATCCCTCGAAGACAAGCAGCTCCGAGCTGGCGAAGGAGGGTCAAGAGAGCGGCGTGCCCAAACAGGGTGACTTCAACGAAGTTGGCATACCGATAGTGGATCCGTTTTCGGACGGGAAAGGCAACTCGGGCAGTGCTAACACCGCGCACTTGAAGGACGTGAAGTCGCTGATCGATCGATACGAGCAGAACGCGAGTCAGGAAACTCTAGACGAGGATCGGTTATCGGTGAAGTCGACGGAGGGCACGAGAACTCGACCGGAGAGTAAGATGGGTATACCTCTGGTAGCCATGGTTCCCGGTAGGTCATCCTCTCGGGGACAATCTTCTTCAGGTTTTGGCAGCTTGCCAGATGTCTTGCAAGACAACAGTCCTGATCCACATTCGGAGAGACTTGGGACTCCCAGCCCGAAAAATATCGCTAAAGGCAGCAAAGGAGCGCAGCAAACCGATCTTTAGAATTACCATCGGTGTGTCTTACGTGATAGGTGTGACGCACGTCACACGTGAAAACGATGCGTAGTTCTGTAGATATTTATGGAGGAACGAGTAATCCATTAGTCGAATAGAAGCACCGTCACGATAAATTTATATCTGCGAGCGATAAGGAGCTTCGACTACAAAAGTACACAACGCTACACAAGACTATCTCTGACATCTGTCGCGTTTGAGATATAAAACCCCCCATTTAACAATTTCATATTTTGATAGGTGAACAGTAAAATTTGACGTAGACTTTCCTTAATTATGAATCGTAATATCAGTTGTTAGCACATAAGTAAGTTGCTCCAATTATCATGCAGAATTGATACCTTGCGATTGATAAAGATTATATATGATATTTTCATATACGTGAGTACTCCAAAAATTTCTAATAAAGGATAGCCGGGTAATAAAACATTTGCTGTATTTCATGGCATACTTCCATATTTCTAGTTATCCTTTGTAAAATGTAACATATGTATAACGACGTCCATTATGATTTTTTTGATATTTATTACACGATTAAAATCTATTATATCCTAATTTTGTGGATTATTTTGCCTACCTGTTAGTAATTCCTTGTTGTTTTATAGTACCTTATACGTAGATAAAAATTTCTAACGCGCTAATAACAGCGGCTACATTATTATTTCATTATCAGTAGATAAATTACGGTGTTTCTTTTTTTTACTATTTCAGTATAATCATTATATGTACAATCATTTAACTTTATAGATGATTCACGCTAATAGCATGAATCATTGTTTTTACCATCGACAAGCGATGTATATATACGAAGTGTATATATATTACTTTATATATGTACTAATTTGGCACCCCCTCCCCAGGGCTCATTATCATTTTCCGTTTAAACATAAGTTCGAAATAAAGCAAATATGCATACCATATCGTACAACGATACCTGTTACGACGAAAAAAATAATTAATCGTAATAAATGAATATTAATAAAAGATCGGCGATCGCTCTTCTCCTGCGAACACCATGGGTGATCTACCAACAGTCGATTCTATCTAGGTTACTACGGGCTTTAAATAGCTAAAAAGGTGCTTAAGGTACTTGTAAAGTCTTTATTTGTCGGTTCTCGCTCGGTCTTCGCGTTCGTCGTTCGATCCTTCTTGAAAATCCTCGATCAAAGTCTCTTTTCACGCGCGTAACGAATACGCCGAAAGGATGATTGAACTTGATCATCAATTATTCTTTAAAGCGTCTCACCGGGCTCCTCGGCTATATCTTTCAGCTCGATCTCCTCGTCAAAGATCTTCACGTCTTTGACGAAATACCAAACGCCCACGTCGAATAGCGTACCGATCGTTACGAAACCTGAATGACAAAGAGATTGTAGTGCGCAAACAATGACAATTGCATTTCCTTCGTTGTAATTCATTTTGTAAGATACTCACTGGCCGCGGTAAAGTTCAGCAAATACCTCAATGCCTCGCCATTATATAGCCAGCAATTTCCCGTTCCCGAGCAAGTTTTACCCCATACGAGACAGGTCTTGTCTAAAAGATAAAATATTAATTAATCTGCAAATAGAGAGAGCGTGTAATCAAGCGAGTGTATAAATATAGAGATATATGAAGTACATGTTCAATAAAGATTACTCGAAACAAAGTCAGGGTATGCTACTGAAAAAAATAAATAGAGACATCGCGAGAGGCTTTATTTGCCATTTGATAATAACAATTTGATAACGTTGAACGATCTGTCTCGGTCGATGCTATTAATCGTGCGCGCGCGTGTGTACAAATGAACTTTATCACTAACCTAATATAAATCCAAACAAAATAGGCGACGGTATGAAGGCAAAGAGGCTCATTATCATTAATCCGAAGCCCATGGCGACCGTCTTGTCCTTCTCGTCGACACATCTTACGGAAACTAGGAAATTCGACGCTCTCCCAGTCGCGCCGCTAAACTTCAAGAGGCACACCACCGCCAGAAAGATGTAGAACTTCTGCATACAATCGACCGGACACGAACCCGGAACAGCCGTTCCCAAAGGCTCCACCGTGGGTTCGGTCGTTTCCAACGGGGCCTCGGTGGAAAATGGGAAGGATGTGACGTTCGTAAACGGATGCGCCAGGGAACGAGCCAATTTCGGTTTTACGCAGCTACAGTCCGTATAAACTTTGCTGCCGTTACTGTGAAGCTAAAGAAAGAAAAGAGATAAATATATTTGACAGAAATTACAGAAAATCTCGCCTTTGGATGTTGTAGTAACTTAAAAAGCTTTTCTAACATTGAAAAATTGCTCAACAAAAATTTTCTATTTGCTTTGAAAGAATTCCTCCCTCCTTACGTAACCAGGTTTTTTTTCTGAAATGAGATTGCTTTTCACAAAGATTGCGCAAAATGATATCAAACCTTTATGCTGCGGCAGCCGGCGTGACACGCGGATATAAACGTTTGTCCATGCTCGGAGCACACTGGATTATAGGTGACGTAGTCGCAGTGGCACTGCTCGTTACAGGGTAGTTGCGTTTTCAGTACGCCGTTCGGCTGAATGGCGACCTGGTTGTCGTTCGCCGAGCAGCCGAGAAAAGCGTAGGAGATCATTCCCAGGATCGATATAACGCCAATCATGACGTTCCACGCGGCCAGATATCGAGCCTTCGGCTTGTACTTGGAGATGACCAGGCCGGACAGCAAAATCCCGAAGGCACTGAACACCAAGCCGACCGTGCCGGTGATCAACGACGAGACGGACGCCGATTGCTTGTACTGGGTCTCAATGTACTTCGGCATGAAGATCCAATAGGGCATGTAGCCCATGAAGTAGAAGACCGTCGCCAGATTGTTGCACATCAGAGTCGTGTTCGTCAGCAGGCGCTTAAACGTTCTTAACATGTCCGAGATTGACGCCGGTAGCTCCGATTCCGGCTCGCCCTTAATGCTCGCGGCCGATTTATTGCGCTCCAGAGCCAGAACTTTGCGAGCGGCCGCTCTCGGCAAGGTCTTCGGGAAGAGACCGATCACGCTTGCGGAAATGAAGAGGAGAATGGCCAAAATGATCCATCCTAACCACCAAGCGCCTAGCCACCTGAAATATCATTAATATAAATTTATTAGATATAATTAATATAATTTGTTCCCATTTTTTCATCAATAATTTATCAACAAATCAGTAAATCACTGTTTAATTGCAATATGATACAATTATGCTAGTCCTACATACCTCGGATCTTGCATCGTGATAGTGGGAGTTAAAGTCGGGCTGATGTAGAACTTCAAGGAGAATGAGGCCAGTCCGTAGCCGATGGCGGGTCCCAGCATTCGCAGAAAGTACGAGAAACTGATCAGCGCCGGCGTTTTCGACTTTTGTATGTTGTCGTCCATGTACGACACCCCGAGGGTGTAATAAAGTGAACCACCCACCCCGGCCACCAATTGAGCTATGAAGAGGATCACCTGCGGCGCGAAGTTTCCATCTTCGACCTCGCAATCCGGCCCGCGACTTTCTTGGCCCGAACAAAGAAATTTCCGATGTTTTTCGGGAATCACGCTTGCGTTTAGCGTACCTTGCGCTTTCGTCCCCGCGTATTCTTTCGTCAGGGACAGAGCGTCTTCGCCGGGCCCGTAGAGAAAATGCGGTAGCATTGTAAGACAACAGAAAAGTACAACCTGATAAAATAAACAGCGGATCATTATTTCGTTAATATTCAAGAACGATTTATGCCTGACAATGAGCCGCGAGCTTCAAAGTATCAACGTGATACTTTTTTAAATTTAACAACTAATTTTATTCTAACTTTATTATTGCTCATTTCCTTCATTATTTTTCATAATTCATTTATCATCGTGTCATAAATATCGCAGCTATTTGCTATCTGCTCTACATTTAGAGCATTCCGCAAGCGCCTCTTTACTGTTCGAAGAATGGAGCGCTTAGCTAAGCACACGACGACGAGAGTACGATGGCAAGAGGCATGAATGAGCGTAGCTACGATTCTAACGCTTCCTAATTTAATTAAGAACCGACCAATCGGTGAGTTATGACGTCTACCGGCTCGTTCCTCGGGGCGTGTGCCGACAGCTGATTTCGTTTCTTCCCGACGCGAAAGTACGGCGCGCGAATAATACGCGGTGCACGCCGCATTAATCGTAAATGTCGATATCCGAGGATATATATACATGTAGAAAAACTTACGGTGTAAATACCGAAAGCGATCCATCGAGGCCTGTGACTCCTTCCTGCGTAATACGACAGGGCGACTGATACGAAAAGCTGCGAGATGTCGTTACCCACTGTGATTAGACCTGCATGAGAAGAAAACACATACGTGGCGTAAATTGTGCCTTAGCGGTTCATTTAATGGCATTCCTCACGCGAACGCTAATTCCACATTGCTTTTAAAATGTTAAACTTGATTACAAGCTTGATGAAACAACATTTTAAATCGTTAAAATTAATAAGCTGCTAACTCTTATTTTCTATGTAAAGAAAATTACTAATAAAAAAATTTTTTTATATAACACTAATAAAATTTTAATAGAATTAACAAAAATGTAATACTAAAATATTTATAATATATAATGAATAAATTATATTATTAGCATATATTTAGAATAACTAATGGCAATTTGTTATTTCATAGATTTGTTCTATTTTAATTTTTTGTTTGCTTGCAAAACGTTCAATCTTATTTTTAAAAAACTAATGCAAGAAACTAATGCAAAATCTTTCAGTCTTTCCAATGTTTGTGAATTATCCCTATTTCCGCAATATAATACACAAAATTAAGTATAATGAAAAGATGTATCATACATACCCGTCGTTTTTGAGGGTATTTTAAATCTCTTCTCGATGGTGGTGATTGTACCATTAAAATAGGCATAACTGGCGGAAAATATGCAACCGAGCAAACCGTAGAGAAACACGTATGCCTTCTTGTTGGCGAACCTCTGCAGGTTCGGACCTCTGAAGCACCATATGCCGCACGAAGTGTCGTCGGTGATCGGCAGCTCCTTGAAGACATCGTCGAGGCCTCTGGTCGGCGTCGTGGGCGACGACGGTGTCGCGGGCGGCGTCGTCGGCACCTGCAGCAGCTTCAGGTTCTCCGGCCCGTTCTTCTCGTGATTCGAATTTCTCGAGTTGTTCTTCATCTTCGCCTCGACCTAGTCGTCGCGACTGCCCGCAACTGGCAAGCGCCTAACACCGGCAGTGGGCTTCGAGCGAATTCAGTGACCTCAATCGCGGATCGCACGATACCGATCTGATTTGATCGTCTTCGCGACTCTTGGCATCGCTTTTTCGTTCGGTCCGGACTCGCCCCCCGCGCTTACACTCGCGAAATCTACTCTCTTCTTCCTCTCGCACTGTTCCTCGCGTCCCGTCACTTTATCACGCGGTCACGTGTTCTCCATGTTTCGACTCGGTCTCGCCGGAACAACACCTACACCGGGAAATCTGGGGGATGACTGCGACTGTTACGCGGGCAGCTCGATGATTTATGCTACGAAGGTGATCAATGACGATGTCTCGATGGAAAGCTTTGAGTTATGGTAAAGATAATGTATTTGTACAACAATATCTGCGACACCGATTGCCAGACATATTATCAGGTTGTGAGTGTTGGAACAGTATTATCGGAATAATATTTGAATGAAGTTTTAAAAAAGAAATAACGACAATTGTAAAAACGTGATTATGCTTCAAATATATAAACCGTGTAATAAACCTTCATTTAAATGACAAGTGTGATATTAACTTGTTAATCATATGGAATCGTTATGAGAATTAAAAATCTGTACTTCTACGTTATATGTAAAATTTAATTACAAGTTTCCTGAGTGAATAATCGATAATATCGCGAACAAAAAAATTCACGAACCGCGGTCACCTACCGCTGATGCAGGATGGACCCGAGTTCGGTTCGAACGATCGATCGCGGTCGCCGTCAACGGAGTCAATTACAGCGGCGAAGATCTCCTTTAAAAAAGGTCCATCGATCGATCACCGATCGCTCTGCGGCCGCGAGTCAGCGTGGTCCCTCGCGAAATATAGATTCGCGTCCGAAAACGAGCGATATTCTTCCGCAACTGAGGCGCCTAAACGCAAGAGAGTGCAGACCGTGTTCTATGCCTACTCAAGATCCCCACCTTCCGCCCCCCGAGGAGCCGATCGTACGAGAGAGAGCCACGAGATCTCCTTACATATACCTACTATCCACCGTATCGTTATCAAGCGGGTAAATTCTGCCTCTCGTAATATCAGCCTATTTCTCCCCTCCTCCCTGTAGCGCTCTCTCTTTTTCCTTCTGGTTATCTCTCTCGTCTTTTCCCCCCTAGACTACTGGCGATTCTTTCGATCCCTCCTTCTACGACTGGAAACTAACCGTCCTCGTTGTTCGCGAGTATCGTCGGCTCGATCTATCTTGGTCAGTCTGATAACCCGCACCTGTACGAATGATGCGAGGACAGGGGGGGGAGTAGGGATGCCGCGGTTGACTCCTACGCAGAAAAAGAGCAATTAACGAGGGTAATAAGCGCTCGGCGCCCCGTGCTATTGCGAAATTGGATGTACGAATCGGACGGCGAAGCCGTAAAGCACGTCTTACGATCTACTGCTGCTACTGCGGCCTGGCGGCTTAATTTCGAGCACCTCTTATAATCATTACCTGTGAGTTATTAATGAACTAATTGCCACAACGCCGAAATCAAGCTTCGTTCAAAAGCTCATTCTCGAAGCTTTTCCACTTGGTCCTTAAACAATTATCTAATTTTTAATTGTATCACTAATTACCAAACACTCCGTATACGCGTCAGTTTATTATTTTTTACATACGTTGAGATAAGAAATATAAAATAATATTCATTATTATTGTGCCTATGATTTGCAACTTTCGAGTAACGTGCTATTTTTGCCTGGCTCTTGATAGCACGACAGAAGAAAAATTGTCGAAATAGAAAAGAAGTGTTGTGCATATGTATGTAACATGTGTGTATCTCAAAAAAACACCTTCCGAAAACGTTCTACCTCCCTAAACCTCAGCGTTTAAATCTCGACGTCGGTGAAACGAGACATCCCTCGAGTGCTATTCGCGACGTACGGACCACGGCGACGTGCGCGAGGTCTTTCGGTACGGTGTTGTCTAAGCTCGTTTCTAGTCAACCTCCGGGAGCAGAGGCTCACATTGTGGACCTATTATGATTTAATAGAGCCGACGTGATGTACACACGCGCGCACACATAGACGCACTCGGTAAACTCTTCCGTCTATTCCCGCGCATTGCTAATGGTATACATCAAACAGCTATGTCGCTAATAGCTGACGGGTAATTGCCGAAGTTTAATTTTTTTTTCACTGGCCGCGAACGGCCAGTTCGCCAAGCGCCCGAGCATTAGGGCCCATGTCAATAGATTTATGGCCGTATCGGTCGTTCCAATCAAGTATTTTTTGAAAGATTATCAATAATTGCGGGACGTAAAACGATTTCGAGCTTCAAGCCTGTGTTGAATGTTCAGCTCTTCGTTTCAGTAGCATTTAATTTGTTCGCCCTAAGTAAAATACTGTTATCACACGATGCATTTAAAAAGAAAGAAGAAAAAAAAGAATGACATTCTTGTTATTCGCAATAATCTTAAATAAATATCTGGCTATCACTTTGTGCCTCGAGGAGAAGTGATAGTACAAAATGACGTTTAATACAAATTTTCTTATCAGAGGTAATAATCTGTATGCCTAAATGACTACCCAAACTCCTGTATGTGTACGTTCTCAATTAAAACAAATAACTTTGTGCAACAGGAGAATCTCTAAAATACTTCTAAGCTGAGAAAACTTTTTAGATATTTGTAAAATGAGAAATCTGAAAGAAGTCATAAAAATTGAATGCGTGAAATCGAGTTAAATGTTACCAAATTAGCCATGATTTCGTTTTACAGACCGGCATTCGTCATGATTTGCAAGAAATGTCTTCCTGACGATATTTGCCTGCTCACAAACCTGCCGAGACAAATGAAAATTTACATTTACGATAAGAACATCATAAATACACCAGCGCGAAATACACCACGTGTACACAAATTTCTTGGAAACTTCGATCTGCCATTTGATGCACGCAAATAAAACTTCGCAGAAGTACTCGATATCAATTTATTGACACGTTAAAAGTTATTGCTGTGTAGAAGATTTATTTTACTTTTTATGTAACTTGTAGTTTCACGCTTAAATTAGTTACAAATTCGTTATAAACTGTAGAGTATATATTACTTTAAATCTTTGTTCGTACAGCTTTCACGCAATTACAGAATAATTTTTCAATTAAAATGATCAAATCGGCGAACATATTCAATCACTTTTCATAGAAATTTCCGTTTTCTCATATTTTTGTCAATATAATTATTAAAAATTTTTTTAAATAAATGTAAAAGACACATCGGAAGGTTCATTGCAATGTAACCGTTTTTGCAATGTAACCGTCAGATTTACGACACTTTGAAGCGGCGTGACGTTGACCAAGTTTAAGATTGACAAGACGTGCCTTTTATTGCCGAAAAAAATCCCAAATCCACCATGATTTATAAACTCTGTATTTGCATGATTCTCGGCGAGATGTTTACGCAACGTAGTGAAACGTGTATATCATTCGAAGGCTGCTACTTTTTTGGAGACGGTGAAATTGAAGAAACTGCGAGACATCGAATCCACGAATATCCAATGCCATTAATATCGTTAATTATATTATATTGAGTGCACTTTCACTTTGAATACTAATGTTTTATAGATTATTAACAACTTACATTAAAGGATAACAAGAAATTAATGTTGTAAAGAGAAAGTAGTCATATAGCTCTTACGAATTCTTTAATATATGCTGGGTAGCAAATAAGTCAGAATTTGTAAAATTAAATAAGATAACAAAACAATTTAAGTTAGACTGATTACGTTAGATTTATTCTTGTTCAAACATTACAAATTGTCAATAATTCACTGAATGTATTTACTATATATTTGTTATATATATATATGCTCGGAGACACTCTCTTGCACATCACCTATCAATTCTGTTGCAATTTCTCTTTGTGTAATATCCCTCTGAACCGCATATGATAAGTTAACTTACAAAGTACAAGGTTACTTGACCAGTACATAGACAAATTTCGTCAGGCGCTTTAAATGGCACAACCCACTTGCGTTTGTAAATTACGCAGCATTCGTAGAATGGCAGAAGGAACGCCGGATGAGCTGCATTAGTATCATTATTATTACAGCAGAGGTAATGGACAAGTATTTTTCTTGAGCTGAGCTCTGAGGCCTTTACTCGCGATTAGTTCTTTATGCTACCTGCCTGCCCAGTTTGTGTCGTTGCGTGTTAACATGCATCTGCAAGTTTTCGCAAAAAAAAAATAATAAAAATTAAAAAATAAAGATGCTATATCGAGATGCTATATCGATGCTATATTATGAAACATTATAATCCGAGTGTTCTTTTCAAAAGGAACTCTCGAGGTGGATTAAAAATAATCGATAATAAAAGCGGCGCGATTCTTAAGCTCAGAAGTGGTGGTAGGTGAGTAAACCGATTGTTTCCGGTCATCTATATCACAGGCTTCTGTCCTTCTTTATCGGGCAGTCTCGCTACTAGTCTGATCGGACTGTACCTCGACTTAGAAGACGTTGATGAGGTCTATATGAAAGATGGGTCAGGGTCATGCACAATGCAACCATGTACACACAACAGCAAAACTTCCCAATACCAGGTCGAGGCGCGAACAAATGATAGCTTCTATTTCTTTTATTGTTCTTATATAATAAAATTTTGCATGTGTTAAATATATATATTTTTTATATTTGAAGACTTTAGATCATAGACTTTATTTAAAAGATATTACCACAAAAATATAAAAATAAAGTTTCTATAAAATTATATGTCCGCTATATAAAGTATATTTCCAGTTATTTTCTTTCAAGACACGCTTTTTTTTAATTAACTTATTTCAACAACGATGAAAAATTGACAAAGAATTGTTTTATAAACTCTAAAATCACGACACTTTATAAATCCTAAAATCACTTCATCGTCATCAACTACGTAACAACGAATCCTCATTCTCGTCAGTGCGGCAGACGTTGCTAACCGTCTCATAGACCTCATTTTTCTTTATTTGCGATGGAATAAGGCGGAACGCTTAATCGTAATGCCGAAGCGCATCCTCTAATGGTGTTCCGAAGGATGCGATCGATAGGGACGACCTGACGTCACGGGAACGTCGCGGAATTCATTACGCGGGCCAAGCCGCCCGCTTCAGTTGGGTGGGCTTAAAAATTAAAAGGCTCTCAAACAAAAACTCCCTTTTTATCTTCAGCCTCGTGGGATGTAATCCCTCCGTCCGGCAGTAGCCCCGTATGCCCCATGCCCCCGCCGAACCCCCGAATTTCGGCGGCCTGAAGACAAGCCTTGAGACTTTGCTCCCATCTTCCACCGTCTCGACGCTCTTCCCCTCTCGTTCTAAAACTGAGGAGCGCGAGCACGGTCGATTCCACCGATCCACGATGTAGTTTCCCGAATAAACCCTTTCGTCTCGCGGCGCGTTATATTCCGCTTGCGGGAGACTCGGTGAGCGATAAAGCAATGAAGGGTGAATACCTTATCGGAACAACGAATCGTTCAATTTTACTTGGCCGAAAATTGCGGAAATGGAAATAATAATTAATGTATAAATAATTTTTATAAAATTTTTTTATGCATTTTGAAAGAAAGGTTTCGATATAATCTTAGCTAATAGAAAATAAAAATAAAAAAATTGTCAAATGTGGAATAAAACGTGATGAAGCGTGAGGGTAATAACGTGTTAACAAAAAATAAGCGTAATTTATTTACAAAGAAATAAGAATGAGTATGATTCGGAAATAAAGGTATAACAAATGAAATTGTGTAACAACGATAGCTCCCAGCTTTCGATTCCGAGCGTTTAGAAGCTTGAGAGTTTAACAAACAAGGGTGCATTATATTAACATTATTTACATGATTAGTTCATGTCGCTAATATTATAGAATCATTGTACTATCGGAATGTTCGGCGTCAGTCACGAAAGATCCGGAAATTTTCAGGTACCTAGAGCAATTCCACAAATCTTATCGGATTTGTCCATTTATCGGACAGGCAGCGTTATAGACGACTGTGCTCTGTCCTCTGATTTAAATTCCCATTAACTTCATTCTTCTTGTCTGCATTATCAATCGCGGCACCATCTTCCCTCACGAACTCGCGCCTCTTGTCAGTCTCCGCGGCGCCATATAGATCCAAATCTTTGCCGAGATAACAAACTATAGCGTCGAATAATACCCCTATCACGGTAAATCCTGTAACATGACGAAACAATATGCTTCTTTATAAACGAGTCGACGAAATCAAACGGGTCATTCGAATGAGTAATCGATCAGTAAAATTATTTTATCCATTGTCCGATAAACTTATTCTTATCTGCTGCGATTTTTTTTCTTCTTTTTCTTTATCTAATCTCAGTTGGCGAGCAAACAGATGCAGCTAGCTAAAACATATAGGTCGTTAAACTCGACGATACCCACCGGCCGCCGAGATGTTCACCAAGAATCGAAAATTATCCCTGTGATAGAACCAGCAGTTTCCTCTAGTCCCACAGGATTCCTCCCATATTAGGCAAGTCGAGTCGATGATAGCCCCATAAATAATCGGCCCCGGAATTAGAGCCAGCAGCGAGACGATCATCAACGTGACGCCCTGGGAGAGACTCTTGTCCCTCTTCTCGACGCTCCTGTAGTTCACCAGAACGTTACCGATTTTCCCGGAACAGCCCAGCGTATTGATCACGCAGTTGAGCAATACGAAGAGCAAATACGGCCGTTTGCAGTCGCTGGCGCACGGACCGGCTTTGACCGTATCGGAGATCGGCGGCAGTGCCTGCGAGTCAGGCGGACGCATCTGCTGTTCCGAAATGAAAGCCCTACTGGAGCTAAAGTAATCAAAGTGGCCTCCGATACGGCTTGGCTCGTTCAACGTTAGACAACTGCAGTTCCCGAACTGTTTGTCGTCCAGGATCGTTCGACATCCCGCGTGACAGGCGGAGAAGAAAGTTGTCATTGACGCCTCGTGGCAGACCGGGGAATATTTGACGCCCGCACAATTGCAATCGGCGTTGCAATCAGCTGTCAAATTCATTCTGCAAACGAATAAAAATTTTACATCGGATCGTAATATTAGCGATTAAGCGAGATGTTGATTTGTGTAATTTTTGTTAAAAAAAAAAAAAAAATTCTAAAGATACTCACTCCATAGTCTTCAAGTCTATACCACGGATTCCGGAGTTCGTGCAGCCAAGAAATATGTATAAAATTTGTCCCACGACGAAGATAATACCGACGAGTACGTTCCACGCGAGAAGCGGTCTGGGACCAGGTTTAAATTTGCTAATTACTAATCCCGATAACAGGAATCCTAATACTATACCAACTAGCGATATAGGGCCTGTGAATCAGAGCAAAGCAACATGTATTACAAGTATATCAGTATTGTTAAATGACAAAAACATTTCTCTTTCGACACAAAAAATTGATTTTATTTGTCAGCAGGAAAATCGTATGAAAGCGCTCCTGATAGCAAATTAATGTTATCGTGTGAAATATTTTAAAGATAACACATGGAGTAACTAAAATACATTCTTGTAGATTAATATACGTGTACCTGTTATCACGGTACCGCCAGCCGCGGATGTACTGTATTGGATTTCGAGATACTTCGCCAAGAACGTGATATAGGCAGAAGCGCCAAGAATGTAAAATACGGCGCTTAAATTGTTGCAGGTCAACAGCCAGTTCGTTAACAGCCGTTTCATGGCTTTTGGAAATTCACGGATTGTCGGTATGTACTCAGTTTCCACGGGTACTTGGTTGGTAGGTTCCATCTGTAACGGAGGCTTCTGCTGCAGCACTAAATCTAACTTCAAAGGTATTTCGCCATCCTGAAACAATATTTTTAATTAATTAATTTATAGAAACTTGTAATTCTCCGCGAGTCATCTACATATTCATCTTTTTATGACTTTATAAACTAATGTTTTCTAGAAATTTATATCGGTTGGTCTTTTCATAAAAAACCACTACTTTTATACAGATAAATAAATACATATGTAAAATTATATATTTTTTGCTATAGATAAAAATTATATGTGTATTAATTTCGTTTTATTATTTATTTCTAATTTAATTACTAAGAACTAAAAGATATTGATTAATATTATATTTTAAGTTTGTTTTTTAAAGAGAAAAGAAATGTTTTTTATGTCATTCATATAATAAAATATCTTCTTAATTATAATAATCTTATAACGTTCAATGTGAATTACCGGTTTAGAAATATCTTTTGATGTAGGAAGATCACGTGGAAACATAGCGATCAAAACGGCAAACATAGCCATCGTAACGCCAAGAATGATCCATCCGAGCCACCATGCGCCTAACCATCGCGGATCTTTCGTCGTAATAACGGGATGAAGTTTTGGGTCTATGTATAAACTCAGACAGGCGTAGCCCAATAGAAATCCAATCGCTGGACCCACGGTACGTAAAGCGAACGTAAAACCTTACAAATAGAATTGGAATTTATTGCTGTTAAATCCTTCTTTAATTCATGGCAGTAATGCAACAATTACAACATTGCAGAAAATTGCATAGTCTAAAAAATTTTATTACTAAAAACGTAATTGTGTAAGTACGCACAATTGTAAAAATCAGATAAAATTATCGAAATATTCCATTCCAAGTATAACAGGGGGCGTTTGGCAAGATCTTATCTTGAATTCACGCTCTTAAGATACCGCAATACTTATCAGACTTGCTAAGAAAAACGATTTATAGTTATTACAACGTGATGGCAAGAAGCGCTTTAACTTTTTATGTTTATAAGGAAAGATAAATTTAGATCTTGATTATGATGCATTTTTGCTAGCTCAAATCTGTCAATATTATCAAAATAACATAGAGTTTATTAATCGATGCTCACCTAAGAGCATAGGCGTATTTTTCTTCTTCGTATTGTCGTCTAAATACGTCTGTCCCAAACCGTAATAAAGAGTAGTTCCGATACCAAGAACAAATTGAGATATAAAAATCAACAGTAGAGGGAGGTAACTAACGCTCAACTTAGTTTCGGCATCGCAAAGTTCTGGCTGGTCCGTACGCGGACAAATCGCGAAGTTCTCCGGGACGGTTGTCATATTCAACAAGGTCTGATCCAGATATTCCTTCGTCAATGCCAAAGCGTCCTTTCCAGGACCGTATATGAAGTGCGGCAGTGCCAAAATGAGACAGGACAATGCGCTCAAGCCGACCCCAACCGCGATCCATCTTGGCCGATGACTGGATCCTCCGTAGTAGGTCAAGATCAGAGACAAGATCTGAGAGATCTCGTTGCCCGAAAGGATCAACCCTATGATAATAAGAAAGTTACACGGACACGTGATAAACTTACTTAGCCCTTCGATGCACTTTTTTTTTATTCTAGTTGTTTCGCATTTTGGCAATTTTCTGCTATGTAACAGAATTGGATAGTTACATGAAATTTTTTGTTTCTTCAATATAAAATAAAATTTTTCTTAATTTACATTTAATTGTGACTCTGTATATGACTATAATATATATTTATCCATTTAACGAAAATCAATACAATTGATATCCAAAGCAAGTGCAAAATAAATGTTAAATGTAGTAAAAAATGTTAGTTATTACATTATATTATATAAATGCGTTGGAAAAAGGTTTCAGATTTTTAGACAAAAAAATAATTTTTATTAAATTAAACGAAAATATTTAACCAACATAATGGACTTAACACAAGTGGCATGCTCATTTCTGTTTATCGTGTACAATATTGCAAACAAAGGATTACCTTATCGTTTCGCTTCAGTATGTGAATATCACTCATAAATAATCCTCTTCTGATCTCATGAAGAAATATTAAAATGTTGTATGTGTATGTATATATGTGTCAGATTTTAAAAATAAAAAGGATATACCGTATTACTTCATTTATTAAATTAATTTTATAAATATCACGTTTATTCTGGAATTATATGAATGCTTCTCTACGAAACGCGTTAATATTTCGAGTATTGCGGCCGACTACAAAATCATATAATGCATATCCGCGTGTCTTCGCTCTTCAACGCATATATAGTGCTCGTTGTACGACAGATTTGTCACTTCTATGATTGCGACACACTACTTACCTACTAGATAGACGCACACGGAAACGCGCGATTCGTACGTGTGCAAGTACGAGTACTTATACGCGAGTATACCCGCGGATGCTCGGCTGCTCGGCTTTGCCGGCAATGGGATCCGAGGTTGAAGGCGATTAAGACGAGATGACGTTTAAAGTTCTGCCGTGTCGAGATAAAGCGCGGTGTCGAGTATACATATATATATATGAATAATTTACTTCACGTCTGGGATTTTTCTCTAAACAGACATTTAAGCGCCGAGAGACTAGTTGATCGCCATACCGAGACTAGTTGATCGCCATACAGAGTTCCGATCGCAAAGCCGCGTAGATTCGTACCCGTAAACCGATGTGTACCTTCGTCAATATACATATATAAAATGAAGTACAGTCGCCTCTCGTCGTGAAGTTATATTATGTGTGATTACGAAAATGAGACTCACCAGTCGTACGGCTAGGTATCTTGAATCTCTTCTCCAGAGTTGTCAGGGTGACGACGATGTAGATAAAGGCCATCGCCTGGACGGTGCCCAGTAAACCGTACACCGCGATGAAATTCTTCGGGGTGGCACGATTTCGCAACCATCTGGGATAAATCCCACATATTCCACAATCTTTACTCATAGCCTCCGATAGCCTCCGGTAGCCTCTAAAAAGATTGATTAGCGGAATCTGTCCTTCTTTTTAAATCTAAATTAATTTACACCTATATCATTAAAGTCCACAAACTTCCAAACATAAACATAGTGATTGCAATAATTTATAACATCAGTTTTTATAGTGTTTGCAAACCTTCGCAGGTATATCTTATTTATATCTTTTTATATTTATTATCTTTATTTCTACTGATATCTTCAGACTTCCAAGTTTGATATGATTCAATAAGCTGAGACTCTGATGTTATAAACGTTGTTATAAAGCAAAATTAATATGAGCATAGAGATTTATTTATAACAATACAGATGCGGTAATTGAAATATACTACACGGTTACAGCATTGACAATCGTATCGTATTAAAATTCTCGATAGCTTTTGTTGCGAACGATTTCTGCTAGCCTTGCCAGATCGCCAATGTTTTGCATCCACTTCAGCGCGTTCTGGAGAATTAAGTTCTGCGATAAAAGCGTCCCGACGATGCTAATTAAGTCAATGCGCTATATGAAATACAACACTTAAGGAAAAATAATGCGTCGTCATTATGATAACAACGGGAATCGATGACAATGACTTGCATTCTCGATCATAAATGGTCTAGACGTGTTGAAGTAGATACAAAACGATATTACATATATTGAATGGAGTATAAAAATGGGATTACGAGGCCACAAACGCACGTTTTCAAGTTGCTCGTGGTCGATGACTGCAGATGCATTCAATTTCTATAGTGCTCCTACATTGCAGCGTGAGAATTTGATGAACATGCGACATGTACGTGCAATGCAGGACGCGATAAGTCCATTATCTTTCATCATAAGTCGCGTAATTATTAATACGTTAATAGAGATAATAAATCTCGCACGTTGCTCACACTTGGCAGATACCTCAGCATAGCATAATGATGGTAACAATGACGTCTCTTGTATGTACGCAAACGCATCCGTTACGCAACTCACTTTTTGAATCTGAAGACGTCGACTTAATCCGACTAGCGCGTGTACAATGCAATAAACCGAAAGCGAGTGAAAGGATAAACGATAATGCATATATCAAAATTTTAAGCTTAATTTATCCTATTTTTTGCAATTATAATTTCACGTATTTAATAATAATATGTATTATTATTAAGATTGTAAATACTTTTTATTGTGTCTTCGTAAACTAGATATTTAATTATACACTACCAATTTCTTGTAAATCCATAGGAGTATAAATTTAATAAATTTAATAAATTAATTAGGTATAATAGCGTATTAAACTTATTTGTTAACCTGATTAAAAAGATTGAAGAAATAAATAAGAGAATTTTTTATACTCGCAATAACGAAGATCTGAGTATATTTACAGTATGCAACAATCTAATCTACAAATCTAATTAAGCTTATCACGCCAATAAATCATTCGAATAAATCTGGCATGTAATTCTTCTGTGCCAACAACATTCGTCAATGAAATACTCGTTAAATTAATTTTTAATAATAAGACCAGCACATATACATAAAAAAAACTTTTTATATGTTCCTAAACTTTCGAATAAAGAAAAAGATTATGAGAAATTTATTCGATATGCCTTCAATTCATGAAAAAAATGTAAAATACACAAAATTTGCTAATCTATATACGTACTATTTTTTCATGAGTTTGATTTATAGAATTCTTTGTTAATGTTTGAGTAAACGTTTTAGAAATATTTGGTTGTAAATTATTATATTAAAAAGCTACATATTATATTAAATTAAATTATTATATTATATAAGAGCTACATATTATATTATATTAAGGAGCTAATTATTTTGTTAATACAACTTTCAGTAATTGATTTTTTATTTTATTTTATTTGTTGGTTGAGATTTATTCACAACACTGTTATTTTCAGTCTCAATTTACCTGAGATATAAGCTTACGTAATTGCAATTTATCTTAAGCACGAGTCGTGCAGTCGGAGACGCTAATTCGAAGACTTAATCGATCAGCGTTTCCGTTTTTGTCGCTTACAAAGATTCTGTAAAACAACGCGTTAAAATTATAAATTACATTGTTGAATTTTACGATTTATTTATTTAAGAAAAAATACAAATTACATATTCATAAAATTGAATTTAAGGCAATTATTTAAATTTCAAATTGCTATTTATATTAAAGATATTATTAAGTTAGTAATATTTTTATAAAATTATCTCTAGCTCATTTTAAAATATGCGTTATCTCGATTATTTACATAGCGTATCTTTTATGTGCATACATATTATCTTTTGTTTACGGTGCATAAATTTCTTATACAAATTCTTGTTATCTCTAAATTTGGAAACAAATACAAATTCTTTAATTCTCATGTTATTGTTATCCCGTGTTATTTGTTATCTCACAGGATAAAAGTTGTGTAAAATTAAATTTTAAATCTCTCTTTCTCTCTCTCTCTCTCTTTCCTTAAAGCACACTTTCCAAATGTTTTTAATTTTTGCGGCAAATGTCGCGGAAGCATATTGGTAAAATACATAAAATACTTTTCTAATATTAAAAAAAAAAGGATACGAATCGACGATGGTTTCTCACCTTGACCTTAGACTCGTGGACGCAGAAGGGACTTCCGGGCCGCGATTCCTACTGGATCGCGATCCTCGAGTCTCGTCTACCGGGTAGCTCGGAAATCACCCACGCGCTGGGAGCGCTCTAGTTAGCACGAATAAACGCGGGATAACTGAGCTTATTCGTATGTCAATGGCAATGCTCCCCTACTATTTCTCTATCAAATCGAATGATAAGCGGAACGTCATTCAAAGGATATCGCCAACGTGACACTGGTGCTGACATCTTATTACTCGCACCCAAGCGATCCAACGCGCCCACGGCCGTAAGATAGCAAGCGCATCTCCTGGTTGCGGTCTATGCTAAAGTGCATAACGAGATGAATAACGCGTTTGTCTCCTCCGATGGAGCAGCTTTCGGTCCGATGATAGAGATGCGATAGAAATGTCTCTATGGAAATATTTTAATGTTATTATCAACTGGAATAAAGCAATAATTGTAAGGATTGATGCTGAATTGCGAGTCGCGCAGGACTCCTTCTGTGAAACTTTCCGATGCAACTCGACGATTTGTATTAGCCTCATCGAAGTAATCTCGCGTTTCAGAAACGTTATTTCTGAAGTCTTTAAAAAGTTGCCGTTTGTGTAAAATTACTCAAAGTTAAATTGTATATATTTGAGGGATTGTGATTATGATTTATTAATAATTGAACTGTCAGAGAGAGAATCGCGTATT